>NC_134483.1:433271282-433536282 GCF_040206685.1 Ascaphus truei
AGGACAACCTCCTATGGCGCTGAGGAAAGAATGGACGCTGATTCTTGTGCAACAGTTCTTTTCTTTGTGCTTGAAAAACCTCAGAAAAGAAAGACAAAGAAAGGCAAAAAACACTGCAATAGTGTGTTACCCAGGGATATGCTATGGTTTACAAATTGAGAGCATTTATTAAAATTAAACAATTATAACATAATTATAACATGGAATATGAATCAATTAATAGATCAATCGAATAAAAATGATAAAACTTCCAAGCACTGAAGCTCTAGGAAGGTGTGCTGCTCCGCCGTAGGTAAAATTGAAATCCTACTCACCGGACATGAGTAGGACATGTGCAAAGGTTTAGGGTCTTTTCCTCCAGAAGACACCGCTCGCTGTGGGGTGCGTCCGTCTGTTGATGCGGGGGGGACCGGCTTCAATGCTCGTGTACTCGCGGATTATTTGCCGCCAGAGTTCACTCGATCGTCTCCTCCGATGACGTCACCGCATGGATTTGGAGCTACGGTGTCCCTGAGTGGCCAAAAACCTGTACAACGCGTTTCGAAACTCCTATTCTTGGGTCTCTTCGTCAGGGATAGTTGCTACATGGGAGTATGCTTCTATGTATACCCCAGAGTGTTCAAATGGGATAGTTTGATGTAATTGTCTGGTGGGTACACATTAATTAAACTCCTCCATTTAGGAAATGCAGGTATAAGACACTTGCAGTACATTAAACTGCTATAAATAAATGAATAACATGAAACATGGAATCTTAAATCTTATTATAAGAGAAACTTAATAATAAGAGAACCTTAATAATAATAATAATCATATTGATAGATGAAGTAAATAAAATAATATAAAATCAAAAATGCTATCTATATCTAGATTATTATGCCAATCAATTACTTTCATTCATTTTCATTTATGTTTAAACCCAGGGACATATATTAATGTTTGGACATCAATTCTTTAATTGATAAATTGTTAAGTTCATTTGGAACTAGATGTCCAAATGGAAGTTTTTCTTCTCAAACTAAACGTCCCTAACGTCAGCATGAATAAATTGAATAAATGAATAACATGAATAACATGACAATACCGATACAAAACATATACAAGAGAATATGCAAAAGAATATGCAAAAAGAATATGCAAAAAGAAGACACACAGATATGCATATATTGAAATATACAAGCCATATTAAATACATATTAAATACATATTGAATACATATTAAATATTAAATACAATTGACACCAGAAACTTGATGGTCAGCAAGCACTTGTGTACATATAATGAGCTTAGTGTTGAGAGACCATTACTCAGAGAGACATATTTGGAGAGACTAAGAATACAATAGGACATTTAGTATATGTGAAAAACTTCCATTTGGACATCTAGTTCCAAATGAACTTAACAATTTATCAATTAAAGAATTGAAGTCCAAACATTAATATATGTCCCTGGGTCTAAACATAAATGAAAATGAATGAAAGTAATTGATTGGCATAATAATCTAGATATAGATAGCATTTTTTTATTTTATATTATTTTATTATACTTCATCTATCAATATGATTATTATTATTAAGGTTCTCTTATTATTAAGTTTCTCTTATAATAAGATTTAAGATTCCATGTTTCATGTTATTCATTAATTTATAGCAGTTTAATGTACTGCAAGTGTCTTATACCTGCATTTCCTAAACGGAGGACTTTAATTAGGGTGTACCCACCAGACAATTACATCAAACTATCCCATTTGAACACTCTGGGGTATAAATAGAAGCATACACTACCGACACACTTTATTGAAGTGTGGTCGGTACCGCAAGCCGGGAAATCTCCCGGCTTGCTAGTGGCCGCCCCTCGGCGTGCCGCGCGTCATAGACGCGCGGTCATGCGTCATCGGGAGCGTGCGCCCCCTGCACGCGTGTCCAGGGGCTCCCCGAGGGAGCCCTGGTGTCCCGCGATCGCGGGACAGCGGCAGGGGGTTCCGGGGGACCCGGCGGACCCGGCAGCGGTAGGGAGAGCGCCCCGATCGGAGGGCGCTCTTCCGCTGCTTCGGCGTGCGCCCGTCACACTCGGGCGCGCGCCAGGCTACTGCTGCGGCACAGAACGGGCAAATGCTCGAATAAACTGTGCCGCAGCAGTACTCCCATGTAGCAACTATCCCTGACGAAGAGACCCAAGAATAGGAGTTTCGAAACGCGTTGTACAGGTTTTTGGCCACTCAGGGACACCGTAGCTCCAAATCCATGCGGTGACGTCATCGGAGGAGACGATCGAGTGAACTCTGGCGGCAAATAATCCGCGAGTAAACGAGCATTGAAGCCGGTCCCCCCCGCATCAACAGACGGACGCACCCCACAGCGAGCGGTGTCTTCTGGAGGAAAAGACCCTAAACCTTTGCACATGTCCTACTCATGTCCGGTGAGTAGGATTTCAATTTTACCTACGGCGGAGCAGCACACCTTCCTATAGCTTCAGTGCTTGGAAGTTTTATCATTCTTATTCGATTGATCTATTAATTGATTCATATTCCATGTTATAATTATGTTATAATTGTTTAATTTTAATAAATGCTCTCAATTTGTAAACCATAGCATATCCCTGGGTAACACACTATTGCAGTGTTTTTTGCCTTTCTTTGTCTTTCTTTTCTGAGGTTTTTCCAGCACAAAGAAAAGAACTGTTGCACAAGAATCAGCGTCCATTCTTTCCTCAGCGCCATAGGAGGTTGTCATCCACACAGACTGCATATCTGGTTGGGAGATACCAGATCAACCTTTCAGGCTGCTTAAGGACTACCTTATCCACTAAGTATCACAGGTCTAATTTATCATTGTTTGCACTAGCGCTATTTACACTTATTTTTTCACCACTAGGTAAATAGGACAGTCGAACGAACGGTGCGGAGGTAGAACCTCGGAACGTGCTTTGTCGAACACATCACGGAATTCCCAGTACACAGAAGGTAGGGAATCGACCTTCTCTGGCAGGGTAGTCAACCCACCAATGTTCTGGAAAATCCTGGTACATGTCTTGGCACAAGGAGCACTCCACTGGATAGGTTCCCGATCCGTCCAGTCGATGCGAGGCTTATGGAGTTAAAGCCAAGGAAGACCCAAAATCAGCTCAACAGAGGGAGTGTGGATAACATCGAGAGTAATGATCTCCGTATGGACGTCGACGAACTGCAGTAGGAGAGGCACCGTCTGTAGCATGATGAATGCCGGCTGTAGAGGTCGACCGTCAATAGCCTCCAGACCTACTGGCATCTTCTTACTGATAAATGGAATATTGTTCCGTCTAGCAAAAGACTCATCGATGAAATTGCCTTCGGAACCGGAATCAATGAACGCCCGTGCTTGAGTGTGAAATCCCTCTCCAGTCAGTATTATTGGCAACATTATCCTGGTGGGAAGTACGTCTTTGACGATGGGAGAAAGTGTCAGTATTCCCAATGAAACTCTCCGGGATTTCATTGGGAGTTGGCGTTTCCCGGCTTGTGGGGACACTGGGGTAATATGTGACCGGAATTGCCACAGTACATGCAGAGACCGGCATTGCGCCGACGTTGTTTTTCAGCAGCAGACAGCTTGTTACCTCCCAACTGCATAGGTTCCGGGACGTCCACGGAAGGAGTTGTAGGAGCCATGAACAATGGAGCAAGATGCCTTGAAACCCGTTGACGGTACCGAGAACGTTGATTTCTCCGCTCCTGTAGACGCTGGTCCACTCGAACACACAGACTGATCAAATCCTCTAGGTCAGTGGGACGTTCCGCGCTGCGAGCTCATCCTTTAGGGATTCAGATAGACCTTGCCAAAATGCTGAAGATAGTACTTCGTTATTCCATCCCGTCTCAGCAGCAAGTGTGTGGAACTCCACAGCATACCGTGCGACGGGTCGATCTCCCTGGGTAATGAGATGAAGAGAAGATGCTGCCGTTAATTGCCGTGCAGGGGTATCGAAGACTCTTCGGAATTCCTCGACGAAGAGATCGATGTCCTGTGTGAGGGGGCCTTGTTGTTCCCTGATGGGAGAAGCCCATGCTAGCGTCTCGTCGATGAGAAGAGCCACGATATAGCCGACCCTGGAGACAGAAGAGACAAAACGAGAGGGCGAGAGTCGAAATTGGATGAGGCATTGGTTAAGGAAGCCCGTACATCCTTGGGGATCCCCGGCATAGTGTTTGGGAGCCGGAATACGAGGTTCCAAAGCAAACGGAGGTGCTGGAAAGGTGGTTGCGGAAGCTGTGGAAGCCACGGGTGAAGGTTGCCGACTGAGAGCTCGGACTTGAACAGTAAGCGACTGAAGGCTTTGCTGTAACGTATCCATTCGCCTATCAGCTTGTTCCAAATAAGTCTCTAACCTGGTGAAGAGATTAGTATGGGCATTTATAGTGCGCTCCACCTCAGCGGGGTCCATGTTTGCAGGGCTGAGCATAATGTCAGGGCGTGCTCACCACAAACGAGACGGGACCGCGGTGCTGAGGTGGGATAGGATATAACGCCACCCACAGCCACGAGGGCACGTCTTGAGAGTAGAGTAGTCTGGGAGTCCGGATCGGGGCAGGAGAGGTACGGATGGTAGAGGGTGCTGTATGCAAAGTCCGGGGTAGAGATAGGACGTAATCTTTTACCATTTGCCAGGATCGGGATTCCAGAGGTGCGGAGAGTCGTTTAGCCGTATGCCGAGTTCGGGATGCCAGAGGTGCGGGTAGACGTAGCGGAAGCCGGTTCGGTACACGAGGAGGACTGCAAAAACAAAACAGGACAAGACAGGACTAGGGAGGCAGAGAGTGATGAGAACAACTGGTTCTATGCTCAGCCAACGAGTCAGTGACACTGTTAGGTATATATAGGAGAGCGGGTCCAATGGCAGCGCAGCAAGGTAGGGGTGTGTGGAAGGGCCAGGCTACGGCAGGGATAGGTCCAGCATGAGTCCCAGGGGAGGAGCCATAAAGCCCAGTAGTCAGACTACATTGGATTGCAGCAATGGTTTGAGGTGCTGTGCCTTTAAGGGGTTGGTGCGGCTCCGTGTGGCCGCGCCTCTGTGTAGCTGTGCTTGCGGCCACGTGACCGAGCGTAGCCGCCGGACCGAGAGTAGAAAGGGAGTTTTGGCGTGCGCGCGCGTCCACGTGGAGTAGTGATCGGCGTTCGGGAGAGAGGCTGCCTGCGTGCCGCGGGAGGACTCGTCGGAGCTGCCGGTAAGTGAGGAGCACGCCGAGGGCGGCGTGACTCCCAGACCCTTACACCATGTTTGTGTGTGTGAAATATTTTTTTTTTTTTTCGGGGTTTCTTACCTGAATAAATTACACATGCAAAGTTTAATTATACAGCAATATGCAACATCATTAGGAAATAAAAAGGTAGTGATTTAAAAAATGTTAAATTGGTTTAAATAAGAATAAAACAAGAAAAAAAAGAAGTCCAGAGCAACATCCAATGTGTCAAAAATACACAGTGAAATACCTATATATCTCTTGAAAAAGGGTTATTTAGTTAACCCTTTGGCCAAAGCGTATAAGCCTGCGAGCCACTTTCAAGGCATGACCAGTTCGCAGATCCTAACACTAACTGGTTAAAATCCTTACTTACCTCTATAATTAGAGGCAGGATAGTCCTGGCATTGAACCTGTCACATCCAGGTGCATGAAAAGAAAGCCTGCTTACTTGGAAAGTGGGGAGGGGTGAAATGTAAACCTTGGGTGGGTGGAGCCACTAACCTCCAAACAGCTGAGACCAGCTGGACAAAGTTAACAAACACACAGATACCAGAAAGCTATCAGAACCCCCCCCAAAAAAAAACAATTACCACTGTGTGTGTGTGTGTGTGTGTGTGTGTGTGTGTGTGTGTGTGTGTGTGTGTGTGTGTGTGTGTGTGTGTGTGTGTGTGTGTGTGTGTGTCAAAAGGAGTGCTACTGGGCATGGGTTATTGTATAAAATAAGAAACAAAGAAGTCCAGAGCAACATCCAATGTCCAATGTGACAAAAATACACAGTGAAATACCTATATATTTCTCTTTTTCAAGAGAAATTTTCAGTGAAAATTTGAAGAAATCATAGTTGTCAATGATATAGCCATATATCTCTGCTAAAGTTGCCTTCTTATCTGTTCCAGCATTAATTGCAGAAAATATTAAATATGCGTAACTGCAGTCAGGTTTAGTATAAGGACTTGACATGATGTACTATTTAGTGTATATTCATTCAGCAATTGCGCAGGCATAGCAATGTAGAATAATTTCCACAACATTCGGTTTTGATATTTTAATGTGAACCGCCTACATTTGATAACATCTTCAGCGACCAAGGTCAATTAACAATGGATCACTGTAATGGACAAAGTTTTTATCTGTTTTTTAAACACCTGCACATTGACTATCCACTACCCAATGTACTGAACAGCAACCACACAAATCATAATCCAGGTAATCCAGGTAATCAGCAGTTGTAAACAAAGGTGTGATTGACATGGGGAGATGATATAGTGAATGCCACGTGGAATACAACAAACTTCACAGACACTGGCCCGATAAATGGTCAGATAACGGTCGCTGCATCTGTATATTGAATAAATTAATACTGTACAAAATATTTTTACAGTAATTGTTGAAATATCTACAAATTAGGTATGAATAGCCGTGTTGGTCCAGTAGCAATAGTGCAGAGTAAATGAGTACTTCAGTATAAGGTGATACCTTTTTTATTTGGACTAACAATAGATAATAAGACATTTTCTCCAAACCTCCCATCCTTGCATTCCGGCAACCGGCAAACGTTAGACAGACGAGCTCAAGGACGCTGTTAATGGCACAAAACCATGCAACACACGCTGCCAACTTTGCAAACATATGTGCCAAGATCCCACATCCAGTCACAAACATAGAACATTCAATGTTAAAGGAACATGTTGCTGCACAACCAGAAATGTGGTATATATGATTCAATGCCGCAAATATGACCAAGGATGCTACAAACCTACACTAACCTACATAGCTACACAATAACACACCATGAAGAAGGAAGATATTGCACTACAGTGAGACACTTCTCACAGTCAGATCATTACATAAATGACTTAAATATTAAAATTATCAATGGAATATGTAAAAGTACACAAGAACGGAAAACATTTGAACTCAAAATGATAATGCTCCTTGACACTATAACAAGATTACTTAATGCTGATATTGGATGTTTAACCCAATGCATATTTTTTGTAAGCTTCTCCCTGCCTCTCTGTGAATTTTTTGTAGCACACTTTCCCCAACCCCTGGGAGATAGGGTGGCTATGGTGTGTGGTGGATTACCTATGGCTCACAGGAGGCCTGAACCTCTGCCGCTGGGAGCCTGGGGTGTACCTGATTCGATGGGTGACAGCACCTCAACCTGTGCGGGATCCTAACTATGTGGGATAGCCCCGTGCAGGACCATATATGAACAATACACAATGATGTAGTAATACAATAACAATTTACTGTATGCATAGAAACAATCATAAACAATGACACCACTGCTGCAACACTAGGCCTCGCAGGGCTGCAACCCCTCACCGTACCTTCCTAACACCGTGTCCATGCCCCTGCGGGGTTTACCCCAATGTACTGAGGTGCTCCAGGCACCATACCATCCCAATGTCCACAGTACAAACCACCCACCCAAGTGTGTGAGACAGCGCTGCCCCACTAGCCCATGTATAGTTGGTGCACTTGGTGAGATGAGGTACCTGCCGGGTCTGTCCACACCCGGGTGCGCAGTGATGCTGATGGGATCCATGGATCCAGTGACGGTAACCACGAAGCCTCCGCCTCTACGTTGGGTGGGTCCTGTCGGGATTGTACCACCATATGCAATGTTTCGTTGTGGTAAGTGTCCGGTCCCAGACCGCGTCCAGGCTGTGTCCCTCACTTTAATGCTACCAGGGCAGTGTCCCTATCTTTGGGCCTATCCCTGCAGCCACCACAAGCTGAGGGGAGTTGGGGCCTAGCTGGGGCCTAATAGGGGTCTCTGGCCTAGTGCAGTTGCCACCTGCACCTGCACAAAAGCACCCTACCCTGATGGCGTCCCAGCTCTTACTGGCATGGTTCCAAACGCTCCAAATGTATCAAATCTCCCCTTGCAGGGGAAACTGCAGCCCTATTGTCTATTGGCTGAAATGTCTTCCTTGCCCCTATGCATCCTGGGGATTGTAGTCTTCTGTGGAGCTGTTCTCCCATTGGCCACTATCCTGTCTAAGCTACTGCGCATGCGCAAAGCCCTGTAATGGTCAACTTACTCAAGATTCCTTCTGCGCATGCGCTAGATGTTACTGCTCATGCGCGTGCATTTTGAAGATGGTGGCGCCTCTCCGGTGATGCACTTGCCACTACAATCCCTACTGCAAACTCCTGCAGCGTCCCCAAACTCTCCCCAGCATCCGCTGCTTATCGCAGCCTCCACGGAAGGTAGGGGGACACAGGGGGAACCCAGGCCACATACAATTAACCCCCTCTCCCCCCCTGCATCCCCACCCCCAGGCACACTACTGATGGATTCATGGTCCCGTGTCTAAATGTCACTTTCATCCATTTATTGCCCTGTCTGGGTATTCCTTCTCTTCATCATCTGCCTTAGATGCTATCTTGTTTTTATTTTTTCACATCGGTGTTAAACTCATGGCATCTTTTTGAAAATCAGTATTTCAGACTTGAGGAAGAGAAGTGAATTCTCCAAAGCTTGTCTTGAAATATCAAGTATATCAAAGACGCAAAAGACAAGATAGGAAGCATTGATGAGTAACATGAGCATACTAAAATTGGGCATGTGAGAATGTATCCTAGAGTGCAACCCTCTAATGTCACACTATTAAAATTGAGTTTGTGAATTTATCTAAACCTTTGTGTATTCCACAATTTCCAAAACACACCATCTCAGATTAGTTAGTTCCTATTTAGTTTGATTTTTTAGCTACTACAGAGTGATAACACATTATACATTCAATTGGAAGGTGATGACAACAGTGACATAACATTATACTGCTGTGTTTTTAATTACAGAAAGAATACCTTGTGAGCATCATACAGTATTGTAGTTTACAATCTGCAGTAATTGAGTGAAAACTGAACTGATACGAACAATATTGCAATATTGCAGTCTCATATAAGTAACATGAAGGTCTTGTTTTTACACACTCTTTTGTCACTGGGGTCTGATTTTAATAAAAATGTACAGGAAAGATTTATAGATTCTTATAATAAACCAATTAGATTGTCCAGGAAAAGTCAAGTACAGTAGATTGCCTTTTTGTTGTATTCACCTGTGTAATACAATGTCCAAATTCTAAACTAATTTAATGTAAAGGTGGGAATAGACTTGTGAACTTACATTGTTGCTGTATTTCAATGTCCACTGTTCAATTTAAAAACTGGTTATGATTTAAAGCCTGAATATTATGTCATCTATCATGTAGTATATCCCCCCTTTCTGTAATCCCCCCTGTGGTGTTTTGAAAAAAAAATGATTTAAATTCCATATACTGTATATCAATATGTTGTGGCTTTTTTGGAAACCCTTATAAATAAGTCCCTTCAGCAATGACACATATACAAACAGTGGGGATGTGTAAGTGTGACCTTTTTGCTATCAAATATATATTTACAATGGCAATGTTAATTCTATGAAGAACTTCATGAACATACAGTATACTGCATGTTTAATTGTAACCTATAGGTAACAGTCTCAGTCACAGATATAAACTGAGCCCTATTCCGTTTACAAACTAATAAAGAGCGTTACTGTAAATATTAAGTATTCAAATATTTTGATATGGATTATATACCAATGTATGAAAAATGCGTGCAAAGAGAAAAAATAAATGTATTGGTTAGTACATAACATCATATATAAGGAGCACACTCTGTATACCAAAAGTATGGCAAGAAAACACAACCTTCTGGAAAAGTACATCTCTTTCTATTATTGCACCCAGGTTTTACACATTACAACCAATAAATAAAACATAATAAGAGTCTTAATATTACACTATCATTTTAAAATGTGATTTTATACGTTAAATACAATCTGTAGGTATTATGATTTAACACTGGGAGATTAATAATATGCTGTCTCTTATTAAACCTTTGCTGTCAAAATGACCTAGAATGTATTTCCACTCAATGCTTTTCAGTCCTCTCTGGCAGTGTAAGGGTTAATTTCCATTATAAAATTAGGGAGGGGGATTTCTCTGTGTTTATTACCATATCTGCAAATTTGTTACTCATCTCGGGTGACACTAACTCATTTTGAAGGAGTGTCACTCATAATACCATTATTGTCCACACTAACTGTAATGGAGTGTCACTCCAAAATGAGTTCATTATAATTGCAATTTAAATGTCACTAATATTGTCATTCATGTTACCTCAAGGACATTGATAGCAATGCATTTTATATTACATAAATCTTGTCTACTGCAGCAACAGTCAACAAGTTTTGTATAATATCAAATAATGTATGAACTCAACTAACACATTTAGAAAGTGGATCTGTTAATAAGAGCTTTTATTTTTCAGCAGCAAGACTGGCAGTAATTGCAGTAGAAATTGCATATACAGTAAAATGTACACTTTGGACAAAATCAAACAGAAATAGATTAAAACAAGAATAATAGATTAAAATAACTTTTCTTTCGCTTTGCATGACACCTTAGGGTTCTATTATCTGTTTTCTAACAATTTATCACTACTGTATACTGTAAATATCCATACCGTGATCCCTCTCTCCCCACATACTTGTACTGCTAGTAGGTTATTACTAGAGATGTGTGAATGTCTGAGTTTGGTTAAAAAAAAAGTTCTGCAACATTTTCTGCAAAGTATTAACATTTTCACAAACATTTACACTTCCATGGAGTTTGTTTATTTGTCAATGCAAAGAATCCCTGGAATACAGAGGTGAGGTTTGGGAAAGAGAAGAGAATCTATTAAATCAGTCTTCCTCTCATCTTATATTACACCATTACTACTTTAGTTAACCTATTCAATTTATGGCAAACGGTAAATTGTATAATATATCACTTTTGTCAAAGAAACTTTAAGCACATTTTTTTGTAGAGGCAATATTTTTGTCTAAATAATTCATTTTTATTATGACAATAATTCCAGATTTGTATCACTACTAAAAGCCTCTCTTATTACAATGTCAACATGAGCTAACTTATTCTACTAGCTCATTTCAATAATACATTAGCATACAGCACAGATTTGCAAAGAACAAAAGAAACTGCTACCTAAATAACATTTTTCTCACAGTCTTGATTTGTGGGAACTTTTTAATTAGTCCGCGAAGGTGTACTTTTGAGCCATATTGCACATTACCACATATAATCTTTAATGATAATATTTATTTTATTGTGCTTTTCTCCCAATACGACTTAAAATGTTTCACCATTATAAAAAAAAACACATTTAAAGCTATAAAAGAAACCAAACACAAGATAAAAAATGTGGTATGAACAGAATAAATAATGGAAAGATAAGTATTAAATGTCCGATAAGTCGTGGTTCATTTTTTAAATGCCTGGTTAAACAGATGCCTTAAGTATGTTTTTTGAAGTTTACAGAGAGGGCACTCTCAGATGAGGCAGAGAGTTCCATAGTAGAAGCAGCATTGCAAAAAGCTCAGCCCCCAAAGGGAAGTCAAGGAGATTCTGGTGGATAGCTAGATTCCTGATTATATCTGTCTTTGAATGTTAATAATTGTAAAACAGATTTGCTATCTTATATGCACCCAGAGCAGAGAATACTGTAGAGAACAGGTATCATGTGACAAGAACGGATCGGGTTAGTTAACAAAATCCACCAGCTGCAGGTAGAAAAACTCTATTTCTAAGTTCCAAGTGAAGTGTATTACAGTAGTGCATGCATAAGTGCTTAATCCTGGCTATGTTCCTCAGATGAATGAATGAGGATCACGACTGACACCCAATGTCAAGGTACAGTATCAAGCCACAATCAAGGACAAGGTTCTGTATACTGTTAGAGTTTAACAACCAATTGGTACTCATTCACTCAAGGAGCTCAGCTAGACATTCATTGTGGACTCACAATGGATCCATAGTACCAGGTGCAAAGGACAAGTATAGTTGTTTATCATCTGCATAGCTATGGTATCCCAGATTATGTCACAAGTGGTTGTATGTACCCTGCAAAAAACATGTGAAATACGATATAATAATGTAACACTCCACATGACAGGATCACTGGTGCAGAGGTGTAAACTCCTGAAGACACTCTCTCCTCCAAGTGAAAATCTTTTTTTGAACCATCTGAAGACTGTGCAATCCTGTCCACATTAATCCTTCAGGTGCTAAATTAAAACCCCATGTTCTACGGTATCAAATGCTTCAGAGAGGTGAAGGAGGACTCATTTTGTAAAATAACCTCTTGCCACCAGAAGATCACATAAACTAGAAATGTTTCAGTACTATTCTTTCTCCTTAAAACTGATTGAAATGTGTCAAATATATCATGGGTTGCCACCATTTTCTCAATAATCTTCCCTAGGAATTGAAAGTTTTATATGGGCCTGTAATTAGCCATGCAGTTCAGTACTAATGAACATTTTTGAAGAAGAGGTATGACGACTGTTACCTTCAGGGGTCCTGGAAATATCCTTAATTAAAATTAAATTATTTGGCCAAATACTGAACTGATAGCAGCATCACACCCTATTAAAGGTGTGTTGGACCTGGATCCATATCACAGGTAATGGGTGCAACCCCTTGATAATCTGTCTTCCACATACATATGGTCAAAGATGGACCATGAAACCCTGAAGCTTGCACATACCTGAAAACCTAAAACTCATTAGACAATAGTTTCAGAATTCTTGCCCGGAAAGCATACACATTATCAATAAAGAGAGCAAACTTATCTCAACCTGCTACACCAGACTTTAGACATGCTGGTTTACAAAGCATGCACAGTGATGAAGAGCTGATTCAGTTCATTGGGGCAATTTCATGATGTTGAACTCTTACTTCTTACGAGCAATTGTTGACTCAAAATGGTCAAGTAGTTAAATTTGCCACCAATAAGAATGACTCTGATTCCCATACTGTGCCCCCTAGGCAGTAATAAACTAAAATGATTAAGTTAACCCCACAAGAAGGATTGATAACAGAGAGTTATCGTAAATTTAACTTTTTCAGTTTGGGCTAAAGTTGTGATTGGTGTACCTCAAGGACGCCTGCTTTTTAACTTGTTTATTAATGACCTTGAGGTTGGCTTAGAGAGCAAAGTCTCAATATTTGCTGGTGATGATACTAAGGGGCCTATGCCATAAGAAGTCATAAAAAAAATCACCAGCAAATTTAAATCGCCTTTTGACCATACCGTACTTACCATTGAATCTTATTGTAGCTTATCGTGCCCATATTATATACTATACCACTCAATGGGTACAGGGTGGGTGATAGGCCTCCTGGGTGGGTAGCGGGAAAGGGTGGGCTAACCTCTTAATTACTATAGCGGTTATTAACCACTAAGGTGATTAAGGGGTTAAGGGCCATTAGATTTATTTTTGTATGTATTGTTGCTGGCATAGGACATGGCCCTGCAGTATGCTGATGAGGATGCCCTTCATGTTGGCAGGGGTAAGTTGAATGGTTTTTATTTAATTTATTTATGCAGTCTGACTAATGTTATGTTTAACAATGGGCAAATTATCTATTATCCATACCTGGATAATAGTTATTTTGCAAATTACTGTACTGTGTGTGTTTGGTGTGGGGAGGGAGGTGCATTTATTGAAACGTAGGCCATGTTTTTGTTTTTTAAATACAGGAATGGAACCGCAGGCAAGCGGAGACCCACGGGGACCACCCAATGACCCACAGACGCCAACAGGGACAACCCGAGGACACCTGGATGCCCACGGGGACCACCTGAGGACCCACGGACACCTGCGGCAACCACCCGGGGGCCCACACACACCTGTTAGGGCCACTCAAGGGCCACCAGACACCCATTGGAACCACCCAAGAGCCCCCAGACACCCGTGGGAACCACCAGGGTACCCCCAGACACACGCGAGGACCACTTAGAGGCCAACAGAGCCTGGCGGTGACCACTCAAGTGCCCCCAGACACCCGTGGGAACCCCCCAGCTGCCCGGTGGGGCCTGCGGACACCCATGGGGACCCCTGCAAGCCTGTGCTATTATTCCTGTGTGTAAAAAAATGAATAATGGGTTTATGTTAGGGCACAGGGGGTGGGTTGTGTATTGTTGTTTATTAAATATTGTAATTGTTTTTGGTGGCTTCGGAGGTGGCTAGTAGGGCTGTTGTGTGAATTTTTTTGTATTGAGGGTAGCGGTGGTTGGTAAAGGGGGTATTAGCCCCAAGGATTGGTGTTTAGGCCTACCGGGTTGGTAGCAGGATGGGTTAACCCCTTCATTACCTTAGTGGTATTAACCACTACTGTTATGAAGGGTTTAAGTTCACCCGCTAGCCCACCACAAGGCCGAAACACCCACCAAGGGCCCAATACCACCTTCACCCACCACCGCTACCCACAATAAGCATGAAACTGGTGGTTAACCCCTTCATTGCCTTTGTGGTTAGCCGCTAAGGTAATGAAGTTGACTGCAAATTCGTTTTTAATGCATCTGATTCATGCCGGCGGTCTCCGGTGCTGATATTAATGTGTAGAAGCTCCGAAGACCCCAACATCAGTCTGATGCAGGAAAAATGCATTTTTTTTTCTACAGTAGAGGCAACTCTTATTTGAACATAAACCAGTGGCAATTCCCCAAAAAACCCAGGAAACACCCAGGTACATTCTGAATACATGCCTTAAACTTTCCTTAAACTAGCCCCAGCATTTCTGCATTGATAAATGGCCTATCAGATTAACAGCGGGGGTCCCTGGCAGTCCCATTCAAACTAAATTGGACTGCCAGGGATCCCTGCTTTGTTAATCCTATGGGTCGTTAGTCAATGCACAAATACCTTAAACGTGCTTCAAACTATCCCAGAACATACCCAGCACATACCCAGCACATACCCAGAATGTAACCCGGCTAGTTTACGGCAAATGTTAGAATAAGCGTTGCCTCTACTGTACGTGCCGTCTCGCCACTTCTCGACAGCTTCTCCCCACCTTCTCCCCACCTTCTTGCCAACTTTTTATGGCGAGGCGATTCGGAGAAGAAATCTCAATTCTAGAGCGGCGATGAGACTCAATAAGCTGACCGGGGCTACTATAATTGAGCGAGTTTGACAAACTGCCGATAAGTGGCTTATCGCCGCAAGTTTGGGGATCCTTTTTTTTTTCGGAAAAAGATTTTGCCGAAAATTTCTAGTATCACCAAAATATCGGCTCTTACAGAATAGCAGAAAGGCTTTTTGATGAAAAACTGCCGATAACTGACTTATCGGACATTCCTGCATACTGTAGGTACCTAAATTGTGTAAAGTAATAATATCAGAGCAGGATGTAATTTCCCTTCAGAAGGACTTGGATAGACTGGAAACTTGGGCATGACAGATGAGTTTTAATACAGATTAAAGAAGGGTTATGAATTTGGGAAACAAGAATAAAGAGGTGACTTACAAATGAAATGGGGATAAATTAGGGGAATCCTTGATGGAGAAGGATTTAGTACATGGTAGACAGACAGAACCCCTATATATAGCACTCTGATCCAGTGTGAAATGGTGATATTCTTAAAATAACTTTATTAAATGACAATGTCATTAAAATATTGGGGTTTAAAACAATGATTAAATAATACCAAGTGATTCTTACTAAGTGTATCAAGATGAGTGTGCAATGGTATATAAATGTCCAGTGTTAGGAAAATTTACTGGCCCTAGTAGTCCTCTATTAGTGGGTTAGCTAGGGTTCTTGATGAAAGTAACGGCAGTTAAAGCCACAGATGTAGTGCCCCTGTAATTTAATACTAGTAGGTGCCCTCGTGAGTGGGACCTGTACTATGCTGTATGTGTACTGCAGCTAATAGTACATTATAGATTTGTTATAACAGATCTAGGTCTAAGTGCACCTAGTGTGTTGTTACTTGCACTCACTTATGTTATGGAGTATGTAATTGTTGCTGTGTGGTGCTTAACACATAAATACTCCAGGTATATGATGGTCTAGCTGGAGTAAACGCTAGTATTGCTAGATATATTACAGGTGAATATGGTGGCACTGCTGTAACTACTGTATAGGCTTATACTGAGTTATCAGCTGAGTACTGCTCCTTATAGGGTATATATGCCGGTCAACGTGAAAGACCTTCCCCTAATTGGATATGTACTCTTCATATGTGGTGGTGATCTGGCACTTGAGGTGTTAATACCTGTGTTGGTTGCCGTTTTGCTCTATGTATGACCCCCTTGAGCTGATTGCTGTGGTGGGGGGTTAGCATTCAGGCTTCCTGTATTTAGATAGTATTGTATTGCCAGCATTACTATATGCCGTTACTGTGTGGTGACTTATAAGATCATTGGATCTTATTGTAGTCCATTACTGTGCACGGGCTGAGACACACTGACTCTCTGAATCTGACTGAGTCAGTGTACATGAACTCCGCCTCCGCGCGTGCACGTGGTCACGTGTTCGCCGACGCGCGCGTTTCGCGAGTGCTTTGTCAAGGCTAGGTAATCAGAGGGTTTCCTATGTCTTTGAAAGGTATTTATAGCGCTTGGATTAACCTGTAGTAACCTCATTAGCTATTAGCGCATGCGCACTGTGTGGCTGGTAGATGACAGAGATTTGAACCAGCGATCTGTATTCTTTAGTGTGAGGGACCTTTTAGAGCTGTGACATGCTGCTGTAGTTGTGTATTATGACAGTGTGCTTAAGTATATATTAACTGTATGTCATCTAGTGTTTGTTGCTATGAACTATCACTGTTGTGACACCATTGTTATGTAAATAAATAAATAAATAAATAATGAAATTTATTTGTATTTGTCTTAGGCTGTTTTTTTCCTTATATTTTTAGCAATTCCTTGTATGATGTGTGTGAGTATTGAATGGCAAGTTATGAGACACATAGGACTGTATCTAATTATGTATAGAAGAAGAATGCATTATTGCAGTATTGGTTATTTTTATTTGTATTTTGCATTCCTTGCGGTCTCTAGCATTCAGATGTGCTGAAGAGTTTAGATGAAGGGACTGTAGACAAATCCTTCATTGAGGCCTTTGGGTGTAAGAGCTTTGAGGTTATAGATCCATCGTGCTTCCTTCTGTAGGAGCACAGTGTCTATATCACCTTTCCTCTGTCCCAAGGAGAATTGGTCTATTCCTGTGAAGAGTATAGACTTGATGTTTCCTTCTTGACAAGAGTTAACGTGCCTCGCCAGTGGGGTATCAACATTGTTACGTATAGTGCCAATGTGTTCCAAAACTCGCTGTTTAAATTGGCGTTTCGTTTTGCCTATGTAGATCTTCCCACACTTGATAGGCCTTGATAGATTACGCCAAAGCTTTGGCAAGTAATACATTTCCTGATCTGATATGTTTGTGAGTTGTTCCAATTTTGGAATGTATTGCTTGTTGTGACGTTTTGGCATGCTTTACAGTGATGGCATGAATAGCTACCAGACGGTTTAGGTGGTAGCCATGTTTGAATGGGGGTTTCCGTATAGTGGCTATGGACTAGGATGTCTTTAAGATTCCTTGCTCTTCTGCCGTCCGCCTCCAGGATATGCCAATGTTTAGGGAAGTCTTCCAAAAACATTGGCATATCCTGGAGGCGGACGATGACATCAAGGAAGTCATCCCTGCTTATCCATATATGGTGAGCAGAAGAGCAAGGAATCTTAAAGACATCCTAGTCCATAGCCACTATACGGAAACCCTCATTCAAACATGGCTACCACCTAAACCGTCTGGTAGCTATTCATGCCATCACTGTAAAACATGCCAAAACGTCACAACAAGCAAAACATTCCAAAATTGGAACAACTCACAAACATATCAGATCAGGAAATTTCATTATTTATTTATTTATTTACATAACAATGGTGTCACAACAGTGATAGTTCATAGCAACAAACACTAGATGACATACAGTTAATATATACTTAAGCACACTGTCATAATACACAACTACAGCAGCATGTCACAGCTCTAAAAGGTCCCTCACACTAAAGAATACAGATCGCTGGTTCAAATCTCTGTCATCTACCAGCCACACAGTGCGCATGCGCTAATAGCTAATGAGGTTACTACAGGTTAATCCAAGCGCTATAAATACCTTTCAAAGACATAGGAAACCCTCTGATTACCTAGCCTTGACAAAGCACTCGCGAAACGCGCGCGTCGGCGAACACGTGACCACGTGCACGCGCGGAGGCGGAGTTCATGTACACTGACTCAGTCAGATTCAGAGAGTCAGTGTGTCTCAGCCCGTGCACAGTAATGGACTACAATAAGATCCAATGATCTTATAAGTCACCACACAGTAACGGCATATAGTAATGCTGGCAATACAATACTATCTAAATACAGGAAGCCTGAATGCTAACCCCCCACCACAGCAATCAGCTCAAGGGGGTCATACATAGAGCAAAACGGCAACCAACACAGGTATTAACACCTCAAGTGCCAGATCACCACCACATATGAAGAGTACATATCCAATTAGGGGAAGGTCTTTCACGTTGACCGGCATATATACCCTATAAGGAGCAGTACTCAGCTGATAACTCAGTATAAGCCTATACAGTAGTTACAGCAGTGCCACCATATTCACCTGTAATATATCTAGCAATACTAGCGTTTACTCCAGCTAGACCATCATATACCTGGAGTATTTATGTGTTAAGCACCACACAGCAACAATTACATACTCCATAACATAAGTGAGTGCAAGTAACAACACACTAGGTGCACTTAGACCTAGATCTGTTATAACAAATCTATAATGTACTATTAGCTGCAGTACACATACAGCATAGTACAGGTCCCACTCACGAGGGCACCTACTAGTATTAAATTACAGGGGCACTACATCTGTGGCTTTAACTGCCGTTACTTTCATCAAGAACCCTAGCTAACCCACTAATAGAGGACTACTAGGGCCAGTAAATTTTCCTAACACTGGACATTTATATACCATTGCACACTCATCTTGATACACTTAGTAAGAATCACTTGGTATTATTTAATCATTGTTTTAAACCCCAATATTTTAATGACATTGTCATTTAATAAAGTTATTTTAAGAATATCACCATTTCACACTGGATCAGAGTGCTATATATAGGGGTTCTGTCTGTCTACCATGTACTAAATCCTTCTCCATCAAGGATTCCCCTAATTTATCCCCATTTCATTTGTAAGTCACCTCTTTATTCTTGTTTCCCAAATTCATAACCCTTCTTTAATCTGTATTAAAACTCATCTGTCATGCCCAAGTTTCCAGTCTATCCAAGTCCTTCTGAAGGGAAATTACATCCTGCTCTGATATTATTACTTTACACAATTTAGGTACCTACAGTATGCAGGAATGTCCGATAAGTCAGTTATCGGCAGTTTTTCATCAAAAAGCCTTTCTGCTATTCTGTAAGAGCCGATATTTTGGCGATACTAGAAATTTTCGGCAAAATCTTTTTCCGAAAAAAAAAAGGATCCCCAAACTTGCGGCGATAAGCCACTTATCGGCAGTTTGTCAAACTCGCTCAATTATAGTAGCCCCGGTCAGCTACGTGGTGCACTTAGGTGCACTTAGACCTAGATCTGTTATAACGAATCTATAATGTACTATTACAGACGAGGGCACCTACTAGTATTAAATTACAGGGGCACTACATCTGTGGCTTTAACTGCCGTTACTTTCATCAAGAACCTTAGCTAACCCACTCCATAGAGGACTACTAGGGCCAGTGAATTTTCCTAACACTGGACATTTATATACCATTGCACACTCATCTGGATACACTTATCCATAGAGTAAGAATCACTTGGTATTATTTAATCATTGTTTTAAACCCCAATATTTTAACGACATTGTCATTTAATAAAGTTATTTTAAGAATATCACCATTTCACACTGGATCAGAGTGCTATATATAGGGGTTCTGTCTGTCTACCATGTACTAAGTTATATGCCCCTTGCAGCACCATTTCCAATGCTCCATATCTAAGCTGCAGCGGGGGTAAACCATAAGTGTATACTGGAGAAGGATTTAGACAGAATTTTTAGCAATAGTGCACAATGTCATGCAGTAGCTGCAAAGGCAAACACGATCTTATCATGCATTAAGCATTTCTAAGACCACACCTTGAATATGGAGTTCAGTTTTGGGAACATGCCCCTCACCAAAAATAAGCAGCCTCAGTGAAACACTTAGAAAATGAGAAACATAACGCTAGTCTGTTGAAAGCTGCATAGGTGTTCTTCCTGCCGTGAGAAGAGAAGCAGGATATAAGAACAGGTAAATAGTGGTGCACACACAGACACCCAGTAAGCTCATATAAACCCCCAAAATTACCACAAAATATATATGTGTATATAGCCATGCATAATAATGGTATATTGCTTTCCTCCCTGTTGGCAGTAAGTCCTGGTAAGAAGAGGTATGCCAGCAGTAGTTATGGAGGTTTTCCCTCATCCAATGGTGAGGTGCCCTATGTATGGAGGGGAGTGGCTGTATGCTCTGAGTCCCTGGATAGTGACATCAGGGATGCGACTGCCTCCTGAAGTATATAAGGCACAACACAGTTAGTTATAGTGTGTTCTACAAGTGCTCTACAGAGAGTTCTACAGTGTTCTCTACAGTGGAAGAGTGTTCTGGCAGCTGTGGAAAGCTGTTAGGATATTGTATGGCCTGCATAAGGGATTGTGGGAACACTTTGTGACCCTAGTGAAGTAACTAGCGGTCCAGGTTGACCAATCAGCCTGTCTAAGCCACTCTGTGTCCAGGGACCTGGCACAGAGAGGGTCTCCCTAGGAGAAGAGGGAACCCCACTTCAATTCAGGAGGGCGTACCTGGCGAAGGGACAGCACGGAGAGATGTGTGGCTAGAGCCGGCAGCTGCATGTGGCAGTCTGCCACATCACTGTCAACAATAAAGATGCCCTGTTTAAAGATACCCCCACTGTGTGAGTGTGAAATTACTCGCAAGTGGATGGCACCACCGAGAAGGCGTTCCTCACCAGGACCATCTCCCTGCGGAAGCATAGATCCTGATGAGGTGGAGGCGCTGCACATGATGTAAGTTGAACTCGCACACACTACCTCAGCCACCTGTCTGTTGATAATCCCCTACTACCATCAAGCGGGAGACTCAGGAGTTCTGTTGCCTACAGGTGCACCATCACACACACGTAATGGGAGTTGGTTATCAAGAGTACCCGGGCCAATGTGAGATTGGGGGGTGGGGGATAAACCCGTTACATGTATATTAGTGTCAAAAGGAGTGCTACTGAGCTTTGCACTGTATAGGATGCTACCATGTGCCCAAACTCCACATACGTTGCAGCAGCTGGTTCCTTGATAGCAGTTGTAAATTGAGGTAACCACTCTCCCAGGATACATTTCCCACTGGGAGCCCCCAATTTAGGACATGACTTAAAGTCGCAGCGAAGGGTAACCACGCTCCCTGGTATCTTGCCATCAGTGTCGCCCCAACACTGGTGGAAAGGGTAGGGTTCAGGGAACTTTGTCTCTCCGTGGCAATGGCCTCAGGAAATGTCTCCCCCTTCCCCGCACTGGTTTCATACCCCACATATTTACAAACAGGAACGGTTTATTACTACTCTCTTCAGTAACAGTTACGCAGCAGTCTTCTGCCAGATACAGTCTGCCAGATTCAATGGATTCCTGTACCACCACTATGGGCCAAGGGCACCCGAAGCCATCCTACAATAGCTCTTCACCACCTCCCTAGCAGAGGCAGAGGTATGGACCACACTCCCTCTCCCCGGAGGGAAGAGCACATGGGTAGGCACCAATCTCAGGCTCCCAGTTGTGTGAAGTCTTACAAAGAGGGAAGGAACTATCAACAACTTTAGGGTGGTCCGGTTCTTACGTACAGCCAGAAGGCGGGCACCCTGTTGCCCAAGCTACAACAGGAAGTACACCCCCTACTATCACTCAAGTGCAGTACCAAAGGTGAAGTGGAAAACACCATACCAACTACAGGCAAGCCTGTTAATACCAGGGTTTACTGGCAGTCCATAGGATAGAATAGTAGCCAGGGGATACCGTGCTACACTTGTAAAACAATATTTTATTCATTTGATAAATATATACAAACTAATATAAATATATACAAACATATGTGTGTGTGAGAGAGAGCGAGAGCGAGAGAGATAGATATAAAGTAACAAAAAGTGCGCGCTCCATAGCGCATAAAATGTGTATTTAATAAAATCAAGGGGATAAAAAAGGGAGGGGGGGAAACAGGCACACTTACAAAGATATGTAATAAAAACAGCGATTGTGAATGTTTTATCGCCACCAACGTGACTGCTTCAGGATCCGACTTTCTCAGATGGTAAGCTCACAGCGTGAGCAGAGGTATCCGGTCGGTTATTACTCCGGAGGTGGCGTGATGCAGCTCAGGTGCTTTACCAGACTGCCAGCAGGAAAATCCTAAAGTCTTAACATGTGCTCCGAGTCTGTCAGACCAACACAGATTTCTTCGTGATGATGTAGTGTCAGCTCCAACGTCCTGACGCGTTTCGTCACAGAGCAATGACTTTTCAAAGGATATTCACATAACCAATAGCAGAGGTTTAAATACCCCTGTGTTGCTAGGCAACATCTAAACAAAAGATGACCAACAGATTGCCGAAATAGACCAAATGCATCAAACGTATACATGCTAAAAATACACAATGAATAAAAACATGCATAATAAAACAATGTGAACAACATTATAAAATAATGTGCTAGGAGACAGAGAGTAAATGATATACAATCAATATGTTACTAAAGAAAACCCTGAACATGGATGAGAAACACCACAAATAACTACTGTACAGTGATGAACATGGGATAAAAAAGTATGGATATCCACATAGGGCTGACAAACTATCAGATACAGGACAAAACAATACCAAACAAGATAATAATGAAATATGTATACAGAATATATCTGAAAACATATATATCCAATTTATTAGAATAGACACTTCCCAATAAGACTTAAATCTAATGTATAGCCTTAAAATTGTGTAAATGTGTAATATGTGTTAAAGAAAACCAAACCATTAAACTAGTGTGCCTAAATCAATTTAATTATATGTACAGTATATAATCAATATGTACACAGTAATTATATAAAGTATATATATATATATATATATATATATATATATATATATATATACACACAATAAATAATATATGACTACTAACGTGTGAATGTGAATAATGTGAAAACTGTCATTGAAATGTATATAAGTCAAGATATACATAATATGATGACTAATGTCGCCATAAATGATGAAGAGGGCGGGGGGAAGAAGGACAGAACAGAGGATGCACACAAGCAATAATATGTGAGTGCCAAACTCCATATCTGGAAGAAACTAAAAAAACGGGGAACCAAGTAGAACAACAACCTAACTACACTATGGTGCTGGTGTCCAAGCACTCATTGAATCCACCAGGGGCCAAAGTGCCCAGCTGGTAGATCCAAAAGGTTTCCCTCTTGCAGATTATTAAATCTATTGCCTCCCAAAATGAGGGTCGATCGAGATGTGTTCCAGACCAACAATCTTAAGAAATGACGTATCTATATTGTGTGTCGTGTTGAAATGTCTGGAAACAGTGTGAGCACAGTTGCCAGTAATTACATTCTGTCTGTGCTCAAGGAAACGAGTGCTCAAGGAACGAATCGTGCGGCCCACATACTGATACCCGCAACTTCATGTGAGTATGTAAACAATAAAGGTACTCAAGCAGTTAATATAACTTTTAATTGTATAGCTTTTCCCTTTAGTAAATGATGTAAAAGATGAATCAATATTAATGTGCTCACAAGTAATGCATCGACTCCATCCGCATCTGCAATTCCCTTATGGCCCGACAGAACAGTAATAGTATAAGAATCATTCTGTCTGATTTTACTAGGTGCAAGGGACCCTTTCAGGTACCAAACTATCCTATATAAGACTGCTGCCTTATCGGGTAACAGGGGACCCAAATGCGGAACGCATTTGAGTAAACCCCAATGTCTATTCAGGATAGCCTGAATGGACTTAAACAACTGGTTGAACGTGGGTTGGTGCTTTGGAAACAAATGTATTAACTCTCACAGAATTATGACTCCCACTGATAGAACATGATCTCTTGATTTTAGATTTGGACAATAGTTCTGTTCTATCTAGCAATTGAACTCTATTAAAGGACTTTAAAATATGTTTGCACTCATACCCTTTATCAATGAATTTCCTACTCAGAATGTTAGATTGAAAGTCAAAATAAATATCCAGCGAGCAGTTAATCTTCAACCGATGAAACTGGCCCACGGGTATGTTCTTAAGTCACTGATCTTTGTGATTGCTCGAGGCATGAACGTAATTGTTGATGGACACTGGCTTAAAATGAGTCTTAGTAATAATATTCAGCTCATTGTCCGTAGATAATTCTAAGTCCAGAAATATAATAGAACTGGAGCTCACATCAAAAGTGAATCTCAGACCCAACTCATTAACATCCAAGGACCCCAAAATATCTCGAAAAATTTCCTCCCAAATGATAATTATGTCATCTATGAAATGGCCATATGTTACGGTTGTGCTCGCCACAAAACAGAGTCAGACCGCGTGGCTGAGGTGGGGTTGTATAAGCACCGACCATAGATCGCGCAGGCTGATCCGGATTGCGCAGTTCGTAGTCGTACATAGCAGGGTTGGGACTGGAGAGAGCAGCATAGTTAGTGGACGATCCAGGGTCAGGATTGGAGACATCATGATAAACGTAGTCCAAGCAGGGAGTCAGCAACAGGAGATCAAGCAGGTCTTCCTGCTTCAGCGAAATTGTTGCAGGTCGGGAACGGGGTTTGCGTGAGTGGCGTCCACGGCCCATGGCATCGGTCTCAGGAAGGAGAAGGCTGACTGGAGTGGGCACACCGCCAGGCAGCACTGGTAAACCAATGCTTCAGCGCAGGAGTCCAAAACGAGCCTGTGCGGGGAGAGAGAGCTACAGACTTCAGGACTCAGAGACAGGCCTTTGCTATGGGAAGGGCAGCAGGCATCAGGAAACAGGGAGCTGAAGTTATACTGGAGATCCACCACTTCAGCACAGGAACGAGGACACGGCCTCTGCAATGGAGAGAGAGCAGCAGGCCCCAGGAACCAGGAACATGAACTAGGAACAATGAACATGAACAAGAAAAACAGCAACAAGGCGGCCAAGACAGGTGGCTGTGGCAAACACAGTGAACATCCAAGAAGGATTATGCTCGGCAGAGAAGCATTGTGAGAATGCTGTATTTAAAGGTCAGAGAACCAATAGCAGAAGGGGCATGTGACAGCATTGCTCTAATGACTGAACCCAGGCTGGGGCTGCAGTAATAGCTTGCACAGCTGCAGTAGATACCAGGGGGAGTGTTCCAGGACTGCACAGGTCTGTAAGGCAAGGTAAGCAGTAAAAAGCAGTAAACTGAGGTGTGGATTCCTTACAATACCCCCCACCCCCTCCATGTGAGACCTTTGGGCGAACATGACCACTCATAGAGTTGGGGGACCTGGAATTGGTCCTGCACTGTCTAGGATTGGGGCTAGAGTCGTGGTCCAGAGACTCGTGGGCACTCATTTGCGTACCCCCACCCCCAGGTAAGAACTGCGGCCAGACAGGGCCATCCATGGGTCTCGGGGACATTGAGTTGTACCTAAAGTGCTTTAGGCAGGAAGGGGATCCGTAAATGAGCAGCTCCTTGATGAGTACAGTTCTAGGATATGAGAGTGGTGGTAGAGAAACCATTGGTACGTGGCTCGTCACGCGAAATGGCTTGGAAATCCAAGGCTGTGAAGAACCAGGGGGTTCCGGAGCAGAAACGGCAGAAGGGTCCCCGCTGGGGGCCCAGTCCCTAGTAATGGTACCAGAGTTCAGGACAAGCGGCATCGATAGTTGATCAAGGATACCAGAGCGACCCTCCGGACAGACAAATCTTTGCTGACATCTGCACGTAAGAATTTGAAAGGATCTTCTCCTCCAGAGGTTTTCCAGGTAGTGGTCAGCGAGGGTATAGGGTGGGAGCATTGCCAGGTATTGGTATGGAAGATGACAAATCAAGCAGTAAACCAGGCTTAGAGACCGAAATCTTGGGGTACGTACTGAGTATTTCCAACACAGAGGAAATAACAGGTGCAACAGAAGGTTCCGAGAGGGATAAACATGGGTTCGCAAAGGCAGAGAAGCAATCAGCAGTGGAGCTCCCAAATACTGTAGAACCCTCAGTGAGAGATAGTATTGTCTGGGGAGTAAAGATCACAAATTCAAAGGCAGCGTTTAAAGTTCTAGCGACAATAGGGAGAGAAACCCCATACTTAAAGTCATTCTGGGGTACTTCAGAGACCACCGAATGGTCAGTGAAAAGAAACTGCCCTCCCTCACTGGAGATTTGGAGCGCGGCAAGGGTTACTTCAGATAAGGCATCAGAATCCGTGGAAGGTATGCTGTCCTTGCAGAGATTAGAACAACAGCAAGGGGCAGACTATGTGCTGCAATGAACTCCAAGGGCATCATACTTGTCATAGGAGTGGGAGTAGGAATAGGCTCTGGGGCTTTAATATCTAGAACTTGAGAATCAGCCAGTGCAGGGGAAGCGGAGGGAGGGGAGCTAGTGTCTGAAGCTGGTGCCTGGGAATCAGTGACGGGCACTGGGGAAGTAATGGTAGGAGTTAGAGAGTCAATGAGCGGTACTTGGACCCGGGGAAACTCTTAATAGCAGAAACCTTAGACGAAAAAAGAGTTTTAGCCAAAACTGCAAGGGCCCTAACCACAGGGGTATTTGTCATGACAAAAACAGAAATAGGTATGTTTACTAGTGCGAAAATTCTGATAACGGAACTGCTATTCAGTGATGTGGGTGTCTGGGTTTCACTAGTGAGAAAATCAGATACAGTGGTTAGTGACTCCGAATCAAACACGAACGTTCTAGGTCTGCTGGACATGTGTGAGAAGGTACCCTTTAACACAGGAGTTTTTTTTTTTTTTTTTTTTTTATAACTTTCTTTTATTGGTTTTTCAAGGGTATTACATACAAATATCACATTGGTACCATTTAATAGACTGTTGGACAGACAACATCTAGACAGACGTGGGGGGGGTAGACGAGAGAAGATTGGGGTAATGGGGAGGGGAGGGATGCTGGGGGGAGGGGGGGGATGGGAAGGTGGTGTAAAAGAGGTAACTTTATTGTTGTTCTTCACTGGTCTTATGCCGGCACTGTGGGTTCAGTTCTATCTATGACCGTACTGCACCTAGTTTGGGGTCAGGGGGGGGGGGGGCGCATAGGCTACCTTGATCTGCCTTAGGCTTAGTTTTAGCATCCTATCTCCTGCGTTTTTGGTCCGACCCTGAAGAAGAACCCATCTGTTTCTATCAAAGCCAGACGGAGGCATTGCTCATCCCTGGGATATCCGTCTGCGCCAACCATAGCGACCAGACTTTTTGGAAATTTGAGCCAGTGTCGTTGACCAGACTTGTCAACTTTTCCATCTGGCAAGCAAACCAAATTCTGTTCCGGATTTTATCTATTGATGGAATTGCATTCTGGTTCCACAGTGCTGCGGTCTCGCACCTCATTGCCGTAGCAAAATGTGCTATTAATTTGTTTCCTGATCTAGAGACCTCATTTGTGGGCTTACCTAACAGGAACACCCATGGGTCTAGTTGAATTTTGAGGCCCAGGAATAGCCTCTGTAGCCAATCTCTGATTTGTTTCCAGACAGGAATGAGTCGTGGACAAGACCACAACATGTGCACCAGGTCTCCCCATTCCCCGCACTGTCTGGGACAGAGCGGGGAAGCTCCCGCCACGAATTTTGCCAATCTAACTGGGGTGAGATACCACCTCATTAATACCTTATATGAGTTCTCCTTCAATGTCGTACAAATCGAGCTACTGGCCGCCGCTTTAAAGATTGCTGTCCAGTCATCGTCGTCTAACTGTCCTGTCAGGTCAGTCTCCCATTGTGCCATGAACCTGGTTTTATGTGAGCTGTCAATGTCCACCCTTACCACCTCTCTGTAAAGAGCAGATATGAGTCCCCGTGTATCCCCGATCCCCGATCACAGAGCTTCTCAAAATTGGTTAGCGGTGGTCTATTCAAGTGTTTGGTATAGAATGCCCGGACCTGGAGGTATCTCAAAAATTCTGTGTTGGGTAGGTCCGTTTCTGACTGTATTAGATCAAATGGCTTAATCGTGTCTCGCCCCTCCAGGTCTTTTAGTCTTCGCAACCCCAATCTCTGCCAACGTGTGAAGTTCTTATCAACCAGCCCTGGAGCAAAGTCTGGATTTCCATACAGGGGAGTCATCAGAGTATGTTTTGAGGTCAATGAGTGATTATTTTTAGCCGCATCCCAGACCGAGAGCGAGTTAAGCACCGAGGCCAGCGGATCCCTCAATTCTTTTAATCTAGATTTAGGATACCAAATTAGGTCCTTAAACTCTAGCGGGGCGCACACCTCCCTCTTCAGTGCCACCCATCGCCTCTGCTCCGGATCACCGTGCCACTGTGTAATTTGGCATAGTTGTGCCGCTTTATAATATGCCATTAAGCTCGGTACTGCTAAGCCCCCAGTTTCCCTAGGTCTTTGCATAATTGACATTTTTACCCGCGGTGTTTTGTTTTTCCAAATGAATCTAGTAATTGCGTTCTGCAATTCTTTAATGTCTGATCTCACTACGGGTATCGGAAGAGTTTGGAACAGATATGGTATCCTAGGGAGGAGGTTCATTTTCACACAATAGATTCTGCCAATCCAGGATATTCCGTATGCAGACCAATCCTTTAGTTCCTTCGTGAGGGCTCTTAATAATCTCGGGTAATTCTCTTGATATAGATTGGAGCTACGTTTGGTTAGATATATCCCTAAGTATTTTATAGCTTTGGGCTGCCATTTAAACTGAAAGTTAATTTCTATTAATTTCTCTGTTTCTCTTGGGATGTTTAGATTTAGTGCCTCCGATTTAGATTGATTTATCTTAAAACCGGAGATTCTACTAAATTTTTCCAGTAGAGCAAACAGATTGGGCAACGAGGTAAGCGGTTTTGTCAGAGACAATATGATGTCATCTGCATATAGAGCGATTTTATGCTCTTGGGAGTGGATTTGTATTCCCGAAATATCAGGACTGCGACGTATGTGTGCCGCTAATGGTTCCACACATAGGGCGAACAACAAGGGCGAGAGTGGGCAGCCCTGTCTGGTCCCGCTTTTGATTTTAAACAACTCTGACGGGAAGCCCCGGTGGACCACCCTGGTGGTCGGTGTTGTATATAATGCTTTTATTGCCCCTAGAATTTTACTTCCAAACCCAAATGCTCCAAGCGTGGACTCCATGTATGGCCAGTCAATCCTGTCGAAGGCCTTCTGCGCGTCTAAACTTAGCACTATACCCCGGACCCCATTGGCATTAATGTAATTAATGATATCTATTATCCTTCTAGTATTGTCGGCCGCTTGTCTATCTCTAATAAAGCCAACCTGGTCCGGGTGGATAAGCCTTGGCAGGATCGCGCTCAATCTATTAGCCAATAATTTGGAGTATATCTTAACGTCCGAATTGATTAAGGATATCGGCCTGTAACTTTGACAGTTTGTGGGATCTTTGTCCTTCTTATGAATTATAGATATCGACTCCTGGAGCATCTGGTCCGAAAAGGGTTCCTCCGCCAAAACTCCGTTAAATAACTTGAGCATGTGCGGTGCTAGAACCCCGATAATTTTTTTGTAATACAAATTAGAAAACCCGTCAGGTCCCGGGGCCTTAGAGGGTTTGAGACTCTTGATAACCGCGGTCAGTTCTTCCAGAGTGAAATCAGTCTGAATTGCCTCACGCTCCAGTCTGTTCAGTCTAGGTAGGGCTGCCTCCTTTAAGAAGGTCTGTAATAATGTGTTCGTTTTTGGGTTGTGTGTTACCTTCTCCCCATTATAGAGCTGTTCATAAAAAAGCCTAAACTCTTCCACTATGCGTTTAGGGTTGGAGGACATTTCCCCCATTTTAGTTTTAATGGCCTGTATATTATAACTTGGTTGCCTATTCCTGATCCTGTTAGCTAGCATAGTGTCCGGCTTGTTGGCTTTCTCAAAGAATTTCCTCTTGGTCCAACTCAGGTCTCTCTCGGCCTGGGATGTGAGGAGGAGGTTAAGTTCTATCCTTACATCCTTCAGCTCCTTAAGAATGTCCCCTCTACCTGATCGGCTATGGAGTATAGAGAGTTCATGTAACCTCTTATATAGCTGTGTCAATTTTGTTTCCCTCTGTTTTTTCCGTCTTGCTGCAAGACTAATCAGTATTCCTCGCATCGTGGCCTTATGAGCCTCCCACAATGTTATGTGAGATTCCACTGTGCAGGTATTTGTGGCAAAAAATTGCCTAATCTCGTCTTTAACTATCTGGGCTAATTCAGGAATCTTAATCAGGGACTCGTTTAATTTCCAATTTGCTCCAGGGCTGACCGGCCTAATTTGAGGACATCGTAGCTCTATTGATGCGTGGTCCGACCATGATATGTCATGGATTACAGTGTCGGTGATTTGTGGGACCATTCTGCTCGACACAAAGAAGTGGTCTAGTCTACTATAGCTGTCGTGTGGGTGCGAATAAAATGTATAGGTACGCTCGCCCGGGTGCTGTTCCCGCCATATGTCAACTAAACATCCTCGTCTCAGCCCCTCTACGAGAGCCGTGGTCCCTGTTTGTCTCACTTTTACCTGTCTCGGAGATCTGTCTATTCGCGGATCTAGAACCTTATTGAAGTCTCCCGCTAATATTATGTTTCCCACTGCCCATTGTTGGAGTTTAAGAAAAAATTCTGCAAAGAACTGAGGATCTTTTTCACATGGGGCATATACGCATGCCAAAGTTACTCTACATTGCTGCAGTAGGCTCATTAGTGTTATATATCTACCTTCTGGATCACGTTTTATTTTTTCCAGCTCAAACTGGACTTTGTTATGAAGTAAAATGGCAACCCCTTTTTTCTTTTCTTTGGCTGAGGCGAGATAGAACCTCCTAAAATTTTTGTCTATAAACCCTGGGTTTTTGTTAGAGCAGTAATGCGTCTCTTGGAGAAAGAGAACATCTGTTTTCCTACGCTTGAATTCTGCAAAGGCGATTCTACGCTTTTGAGGGGAATTGAAACCCTTAACATTTTGTGATAGGAACTTCAGAGCCATGTTTGTGTGTGTAGTGAATCTTTGTGGGTGCGGTGCGTTTGCCTCCTACCCGTGCCTTGGATTTTCTGTGGATGCCAGTAGTGGTGTTGCTGATCTCTGGACGCCGAGAAACCTCCTTTTGGGAAACCTGGGGAAGGGGAAGGAAAACACATAGGGAAATGACAGGGAACATAAAGCCTTGTAACAAGTACGAAGAAAACCATCTTGGCCCTAACTGACCTATGGTTTACTGCTTGGGAAAACCGCCAGTACTCTGGGTGCTCCCACTTTTCTGTCCGTGATTGCGGGATGCCTCCCAGATCACGGATTCCCAGGTCTTTGACCGGGCTGTGGCTTAAGGCCGCAGTCCAGCCCCAGGGGTACATGCCAACAGGTGGGGGGATTAGGGCAATCACCTGCCCCCCCGCCGGCAGTGCTAACATTATCTTGATACAGCTATATTCATGAGCATATGTTAAAAACTCAACTATGTAGTTAGTTAACTAAAATCTATCTTCAATTGTTGCAGCCTTCCGACTTCAAGGGTCTATAACTGACTGGCTAAACTTTTAAACTATAGTAAACTTTTAACTAATGTACTCTCAGCCCCGCTCCCCAGCGGGGGAATTCGCGCACCCCCCTGAGGAGTCCCCCCCCCTCTCTTTGGCGGATCCTCCGGCTGCCTCTCTTGTCTCTCAGTCTCAGATGCCGGTCTCCTTCCTGCCTTGCAGGCGCCGTCTTTGACGTCATTTCCCCTGCGACGGGGCTCTGCGAGGGACCGCCCCCTGACGTCATCCAGGTCCAGTGCGCATATCCGCCTGCGAGCAGCCGAGGAAGGAGGTGTGTCCCGAGGGTGTAGCCGACTGGAGCTCCCGAGTTTCACGCCCAAACTGCGTCCGCCATTCTCTTTTGGCGCTTCTTCTGCAGTTTGTCCCGCGGATCTTTCTAGGGAGCCATTTTGGTGAGTACTGCACCGACACACTTTATTCGAGCAAATACCCAGTATGTGCCTGGCAGATACCTGGAATGCGCCGCTCCTCACCTCTGACAAGCCCCGTTGCGTTTGCCTTCCCAGCCTGGGTTCATGCCTGGCTGACGGGCGGCTGATCTGTTAAATGATAATGATTAGGATTTAATATCCTGCAATGCTTCGCGTGTCTACCAGATGGCATAAATTCATGAATTGTAATGCAGTATATATATATATACTGTGCAATATTGCAGCCAGCGGGAATAAAATGCTTCAATCCCTGCCTGGAAAATACCTCAATGCACTCGGGCAGAAAACAGTCACAAACCTCAATACACCCGAGTATACCCGAATTCGTGGAACTAGCCGAGCTCGAATAAAGTGTGTCGCCAGTGTAGTAAGATTTTTTTTTTCCCTTTTTTCTTTTTTCCCCGGCCTTCTCCTAGTTTTCTGCAGGGACTTGACCGTCTGGTCCCGAACCATCGGGAGGGGGATGGGGGGTGGCACAGAGGCATGCAGTCATCAGGCAACTTTCAGTGAGGGTAAAAGTCTCATTAATTCTTTAATATAACAGGGACAATAACGGTAACTGCTAGTTCTACTGGATCTAGAAAGATGGTATGGCATTCGGTCTTCAGGCAGGTCTTGAGGGTCTTGGCTTATCCTGGCGATGGCCGGCTGGGGAGCCCACTTTTTCCCATTCTGTCTGTCGTGGAGGACGTTCTCGAGGGGCTTCCAGCTGCAGTGTGTTGGGTAGATCCAATATTTTTAGGAACTCCGGACCATCTGCCAAGTGCTTGAGGACATGAGACCGGCCGTGCTGCACCACAATCAGGGCAAAGGGGAAGGCCCATCTATATCTTACATTTTTGTCCCGTAAGAATCTGGTGACAGGTTGAAGGGCCTGGCGTCTGGTTAGTGTGATCGGGGAAATGTCCTGGTAGGTAGCCATCTCCACTCCCTCGAATTTCACTGTAGGGGTGGCCCTGGTGATTTTGCAGATCTCTGCTTTGGTGGTGAAGTGGTGCAGGCGCAAGATTACATCCCTGGGTGGGTTGTTAGGCAGTGGACGGACCCTCAGTGCCCGGTGGCACTGGTCCATAACCAGCTCCGCCTCTGTCTTTCCCAGCATTATGGAGGTCATCCATCTGTTGAGCATTGCTTCAGGGTCTTGGATCTCTTCAGGGATCCCCCTAACCCTGAGGTTGTTTCTCCTGTCGCGATTTTCGCTATCTTCGTGGCGTTCTTCTAGTTCAGCCACCTTCCGTTCAAGGGTGGTGACCCTGGAGTCTGTCTCCTTTTGACATCTGGTGGACTCCTCCATTTTCTCCTCCAAGTCATTCGTGCGGGTCCCGATGCTTAATATATCTTTCCGCAGGTGTTCCACTTCTCCTCTGAAAAAGGTTTTGAGGTCGGAGAGGAGCCGTGCTATCTCCCTCTTCATAGCGCCTGTCGGGTCGTCCGTCGCTACCTCCAGCTCCGGTGCGGAGTCTGAGTCCGATGCCGCCATACTGTCTGTCTCCCTGGGCTTTTTAGCCCCCACAAAGTAAGTGCATACATCTACCTTTTGCTTTGATTTTTTCCTGGTAGCCGCCATGTACTTTTGTGCTGTGTATGGTATTGTATTGGGTGCCGCTATTTAACTGCGCTTGAGTTGAGTTTTGCGATCGATTTTTATTTAATTACTGCCGGCGGGTTGCGGAGCGCTCAGTTCAAGCCTCCATCTCCGTTCCCGTCGCGCATGCGCCTAGGAGGAGTTTTAATTTTAACCCCGAGTAACCCAACGGTTGCTGGAGCACATTTAGATGCAGTGCTAAAGGACTGAGGTTTAGCAAGGGAAGGAAAACAAAATAGCTCAGATTTAAACACCTGAATTTGTAATGTAGGCAGGGTAGTCTCTACCTGTACTAAGGGGGTAACGACAGATATGCTTATCTCTGGAGGGGTTGCTTGGGCAGAGGCATCAGGGGGACCAAAAGCAAGGACGGCCTCTATTGGAAAAGATTCTGAATCTGAAGGAAGAATTTTACCTCTCTGAGTAGCGGGACCAGGACAAGGCAAATTTCAGAGAGGGGGGAAACTGTGTACAGGCTTCTAGCTAGCACATATGAAAAAGCATCACTTTTGAGTGGGAGCAGTGTGTCAGCAAAAATTCCTGGAAACTCAACAACTTGAGCATCAGGAGGGGCATAAAGACCATTGTTCACTTTTAACCCTAGGGTTTGAGAAGAGGAGAATGCAGACAGTACAAGGGGGGCAATCACAACTGTGCTGGTCTCTGAAGTGGGTACTTGGGAAGGAGTGTCTGGGACACCAGAAACAACTACAGATTCCATTACAAGGGGACAATGTGCTGAAGCAGGGATCTCAGCTCTTAGAGTGACAGACTGGGTCAGCGAAATACCTGGGAGTGGGGATTCTGCGAACAGTCTTAGGGAAAAAACTGGTTCCTGAATACATTTAACTGAAATCAGTATTTTAGCAGAAGTTTCAGGGAACACGACAGCGGAAACTTGAGCTGAAGCAGTGGGATTAAAGCAAAGAATATCCAAGGACTCCGCAACCTTAGGGGAGACATTCAGTGCAACCTTTGCTGTCAGACTTGGGGGTTCATTCTCAGATGCTATAAAGGACGCATTAGGCTGGGGGCAGCAATGATTTACTGGGTTTAATGCAGATAGTAGCTGAGAGTCAAAAAGAGGGAGATTTGCCTCTGAAATTGGGGACACAAGGAGTTTCTCCTCTGGCGCCAAGGACGTGACCTTGGCTGGCGAACAACAGGGAATTACCAAAGGAGACTCATAGGGCTGACCCGCTGGGGTTAATACAGGAATGACCTTGGGAACAGAACTTAGGGATTCTAAGTTAGAAATTGAGGGTAGAAGGGGTTCATTCTCAGACACTAAAGCCATAGTTTCGGCTTGGGAAATACACGTATACTCCATGGGAACCTCACAGGGCTGATTGGCAGGGATTAACGTAGACATATCCTTGGGGTCTAAGTAACAGGAGGTGCAAACAGGGCTAGAGACCGTGGCAGCTTCTACCTTAGGGGGCAGTGATAGTGGGACAGTTTGGTCTTTTTTTTAAAAGGTTTAGCAACAGGACTGGCAGTACAGGGGAACTGCCAAGTAGCAGCATAGCTGGCGAGGAGGGGGTCCTGTTCTTTTATGCAAATGTCCAATGTTAGGGAAAGTACATGGAGCGTGTCTGAGCCTGAGCCAACATGGAGAGGGTCCTGTTGTACTACGTGAATGTCCAATGATAAGGCCAGGGCATAGAGTGCATCTTGGGCATCGGCCAATTTCATAGGGTTCACATTATCCCAGGTTAAAGTGGAACCAGGAGAGCGAACACAAGCGGGCAAAGACTGTTTAAACTCCTTGAGGCAGTAAGCATTAATAATGAGATCATTACGACATTGTCTTTGCAAAGGGGTTAAACCTTCAAACATAAACTGATCTTCAAGCAGGGGTAGTATTTCGCATAGATACTGTTTTTCAAACTGGGACTGGTCCGCAGGCCGGGACAGGATTTTAGATAGAAACATACCAACCCTCACCACAGGGTGGACCGAGTTTGTGGGGCCGAGCATACTGTTACGGTTGTGCTCGCCTCAAACCAGGGTTGGACCGCGTGGCTGAGGTGGGGTTGTATAAACATTGACCTTAGACCGCGCAGGCTGATTCGGATTGCACAGTTCGTAGTCGTACATAGCAGGTCGGGACTGGAGAGAGCAGCGTAGTCAGTGGACGAGCCAGGGTCAGGATTGGAGACATCATGGTAAACGTAGTCCAAGCAGGGAGTCGGCAACAGGAGATCAAGCATGTCTTCCTGCTTCAGCGAAATTGCTGCAGGTCGGGAATGGGGTTTGCGCGAGTGGCGTCCACGACCCATGGCACAGGTCTAAGGAAGGCGAAGGCTGACCGGAGTGGGCACACCGCCAGGCAGCACTGGTAAACCAATGCTTCAGCGCAGGAGTCTAGAACGAGCCTGTGCGGGGAGAGAGCTACAGACCTCAGGACTCAGAGACAGGCCTCTGCTATGGGAAGGGCAGCAGGCCTCAGGAAACAGGGAGCTGAAGTTACACTGGAGATCCACCGCTTCAGCACAGGAACCAGAACATGGCCTCTGCAATGGAGAGAGCAGCAGGCCCCAGGAACCAGGAACATGAACTAGGAACAATGAACAAGAAAAACAGCAACAAGGCGGCCAAGACAGGTAGCTGTGGCAAACACAGTGAACATCCAAGAAGGATTATGCTCGGCAGAGAAGCATTGTGAGAATGCTGTATTTAAAGGTCAGCGAACCAATAGCAAAAGGAGTGTGTAACTGCATTGCTCTTATGACTGAACCCAGGCTGGGGCTGCAGTAATAGCTTGCACAGCTGCAGTAGATACCAGGGGGAGTGTTCCAGGATTGCACAGGTCTGTAAGGCAAGGTAAGCAGTAAACTGAGGTGTGGATTCCTTACACCATAGAACATGAGGCTGGCCACAGCACCGCGTTCTGCCACACGGAATATTCTTCTCGGAATCCAATAAAGAGATTCGCATAACTGGGGGTGAACCTCGTGTCCATGGCCATCCCACAGATCTGTAAATAATATATTTCCTCAAATAGAAAATAATTATGATTCAAAATAAAATCAATACTATCCAGTAAAAAAAAACTTTTTGAATAAAAGGAAGATAATTGTCAAAATCTAATCAGTATTTTATTGCATTGATCCCCTGGTCTATGCAGGTGTATAAAGACGACACATTACAGGTGGCCCACAAGTATTATGACTTCAATTTAATCTCTGAGATGGAATCGACGACATGCAGGGTGTCACTAATATGAGACCTCAGCTGCGCAACCAAAGGCTGCAAATAGTAGTTAAAATACTGAGACTGTTACGCCGGTGCTGCCCGCAGACGAGACCAGTCCCCTGTGCTGAAGGGGGAAGTAGGAATACAGGCACCCCCAGCAGAGGGAACGCGTCCGGAGTGTGGTGTTAAGCGTTGCCAGGCCAGATGTAGGTAAGGTAGACAATACTTGCCGGTACCGGGTGTAGGAGTAGAATAGTGGATGCCTTGCCGAGGTCAGGGAGCGGAGAGATGAGAATACCCAAGGCCCAAGCCGTGATCGTGGGATGCCAGGGTATACTTAGTCCGAGGAGAGCCGAGGTCGGGAGCCAAAGGGGGATAGTCATACTGCTGCGGCCAGCTTTATTCTTACACTTACCCACAATTTTTCGGGGCTTTTTTGTCTGCCGCCGAACTTGGCCGAGCGGCAGCCACATCTTGCAGCCGCGTGCGGCCGTTTCTTTAATCAGCGCTGAATTGCGCCGAACAATAGAAGCGCCTGCGGCGCCGGAGAAAAAAAAACGGCCGTGTCTGCACAGGGTTTTAAATTACCCGCGGTGCAGGCCGCCTGAGAGTAAGTTTAGCCACCACTGTACGAGCCGTGTCAGAACCTGTACAATCACCAAGAGAATAAACAACTTCCACGGAGAGACTATATCAAGCGATGAGTGAGGGCTAAGAGATGCCTGATAAGGCTGGGCTGATCAATCAGGGATGGAGGCGGATCAGGAGGACTGCAGGGAGCCTCTCAGGATTGGTGCGGCTGATATAACCGAGGTGAGCACTGGTAGTACTCTGAGTGTGCCCGCACGGTGAACGGGGGTGGAGCCTTACTGCAGGGGTGGAAGCTAAAGAACGGATGCTGGGCGCGTGCTCTGTAAGTTGCGCGTGCAAACGACCAGTGTTGGAGGAGGACGCACGTGTGCGCGTGGGACGGAGGTACCGTGCCTCCCACTGAGGAGGGGGAGCGGCGCAATCACTGAGGGAAGCGGCCCTGCGGTGACGGGGGAGCTGACGGCCCGCGGGAGTGGAGGCAGATAGGCAGGGCTGCGTGCCCTGGGTCTCCCTGAGGGTAGTCTGTGAGTAGCGCGGACGGCGCTGAGAAACTGGATTCCTAACAGAGACAACCTTGACGTCATCGACTCCACCCCAGAAATTATAGGCCTTCCATGGGGATCAATGAAAGATGTATGAACCTTTGGTAAATGATCAAATATAGTGGTCCTTGGATGTTACGAATAAAGAAATCTGAACTCCAAACTGGATATGACCAATCCGACTATGCTCGAGAAAGAAATTCCTTGAAAATCAGTTGGAAATTGTGTGGGATCATCAGGCGGGACTTTAATCCTGGCTAGCACCGCAGCTACATGCACTAAATGTGTATCCCACAAATTGCTAAACACTGCAGCGTCGTCCATGCATGCCATTGCAAACCCCTGCATGCCCTCCAGTAACCGATTGACCAGGCAGTGGAAGGTAGCCGGGGCATTCTTCATTCCGAATGGCATCACTTAGAATTCATAGAAGCCACTCAGGGTGAATGCTGACTTCTCCCAAGCCTCCTGGGTCAAAGGGATCTGCCAGAAACCTTTACTGAGATCCATGGTGGTCGGATACTTTGCCCCCCTGTGTTCATCCAGCGACTCGTCTATGCGGGTCATGGGCTAAGCATCCGACACAGTCCCTGCGTAGAGCTGTCGATAGTCCACACTGAAACGGGTGGTCCCGTCCTACTTAGGTTCCAGGACTACCGGACAAGCCCAAGGGCTCTGGGACAGCACAATTATGCCTAGGGCCAGCACCTCCTCTACCTCCCTCTCTATACTGCCCTTAATCTCTGCTAATACTCTTTAAGCATGCTTATGCAGAGGACGCAGATCACCTGTGAGCACCGGGTGATCTATGATATGGGTTCTGCCCGGCTTGACCGTGAACAGAACCCTATACTGTTCTAGCATAGCTCTGGTTTCTGCTCGCAGCCTGGCACTCAACTGAGACCCTATTTCAACCTGCTCTATGGTGCCCTCATGACTAGCCTCCCCTAAGAGGTCCGGCACAGAGCTGCTCATCGGATCCCCATCGGTGGGCTATAGATAGCCAGCACCGATGCAACACTCGGCGCCACGTACTCCTTGAGTGTTTATATGATAGGTCTTAGTTCTATCTTCCTCAGCAGCTAACTGTACAACGTAGTTGCACTCGTTCATCTTTCGGAGTACCGGATACGGACCTGACCAAGCAGCCATTAATTTGTTCTCCTGAGTAGAACAAATACTTGCTGTCCTGGGATGAACGCTCTGCTACGGGCATTCTGATCATACCAAGTTTTCTGCTTGGTGTAACGCTGTGCTGCCCGCAGACCAGACCAGTCCCCAGTACTGATTTGGGAAGGGAGTATATCACACTAGTGCCCGGAGTGTGGTAGTGTGCGTTGCCGGGTCTGGTGAATGAAGGGTGGTCGGATACTTGCAGAGTCCTGGGTGCCAGAGGTCCGAGTAGCATTGTCCGAAAGCCATGAGTTGAGGGTAGGAGAGAACAGCGAAGTCGTCACGTACTCCTTGAGTATGTTTATATGATAGGTCTTAGTTCTATCTGCCTCAGCAGCTAACTGTACAACGTAGTTGCACTCATTCATCTTTCGGAGTACCGGATACGGACCCGACCAGGCAGCCATTAATTTGTTCTCCCGAGTAGAACAAGTACTTGCTGTCCTGGGATGAACGCTCTGCTACGGGCATTCTGATCATACCAAGTTTTCTGCTTGGTGTAACGCTGTGCTGTCGCAGACCAGACCAGTCCCCAGTACTGATTTGGGAAGGGAGTATATCACACAAGTGCCCGGAGTGTGGTAGTGTGCGTTGCCGGGTCTGGTGAGTGAAGGGTGGTCGGATACTTGCCGAGTCCTGGGTGCCAGAGGTCCGAGTAGTATTGTCCGAAAGCCGCGAGTTAAGGGTAGGAGAGGACAGCAAAGTCGTAGTCCGTAGCCAAGTCCAGGGGTCAGAGAGGTACACAAAGTCAGAGGGAAGCCAAGGTCCAAGTCCAGAGGGGGTACGAAGACGAGCCAGGTCAGGAACGAGAGCTGAAACACAGAAGAGAGCCAAGCACAGAACTCCGAACAGCACAATGCCACAAGAAGCTATGCCCCGCCCGAAAAATACCCCACAGAAATGTCACATTGCATTCAGACAAAGTTTATAGGGAAAACTGCCGCCACATGTCCAAGTTCATGGCATTTTTAACATTCAATGTACTTCTCAAAACTGGGTCGGGGGGGGGGGGTGTTCTCCAGTCTACTGGAAAGAATGGAACTGGAGTCCCTCCTATGGACCGTGGGACTTCCAACACCTTTATGTGAGTCTATGAGTCCTTGTGGCATGTTAGGCCGAGGAACAGTCTTACCGGACCTCCTGACGTGCGGGTATCGGGGCCCTGGAAACTCATCGGGACTTGGACTCAGGGACATCTCCTCAGCTGCAAAGTGGCATTCCACTAAAGCAACCATCTGCTCTGCGTTTTTGGGGTCACTCTGGCTGACCCATTTTTTGACAGTGCGAGGAAGACCCTGCAGGAACCGGTATATGATGACCCTTTCGACAACGGCGGCGGCTGTACATTCGTCAGGCTAGAGCCATTTCCGCGCAGACTGGATGAGGTTGTAGAGTTGGGAACGTGGAGCCTTTTCTGCATCGTAACGCCAGGAGTTGAACCACTGAGCCCAAACCGCGACAGTGACACCTAGCCATGCAATAATCTCAGCCTTAAGGGTTTCATAGTTTTTTGCTTGCTCTGGCTCCGTCATAATAGGATATAATAGGTGAAGTTGCGCCTTGTGTTGCTCTTCTTTTAGCGTCTGATGTAGGGACAGCGCCATCTGCTGTACTAACAAAGCAGCGCAGTACTTTCAGTTTGTGACTTTGTCATTGTCAGGAATCAGGGCACACGCTGCCCTCGGCGCTGACCTTCCCTACCTGTCCGTGTAGCTGCGCTTCCCTCCCTCCTGCTTCGTGTCATGTAGTGCCCCCCGTGGCTCTCGCATATGCCGCCGTCTCTACCACTGGGCGTGCTCGCTCCATTCACAGAGCATGCGTCACACAGTTTAATTTATTCACCGTACCGACCGTGTAGCTCCGTCCACCCGCCATCCCAGAACTCAGGCTCACGCCTCCCTGCCGCTCACCTGCAACAAAGCTGCTCATCACCTCCTGCCCTATCACAAAGGGCTCCTTGACTCACCTCTGCCCTGCCTCCTCCTCTGATTGGCTCTCCGTGCTTTATTACCCCTGTGGCTCCAGTACAACCTCGCTCTGCATAGTTTTGTTTGCCTTGTGCTGTTGGATACTGTGCCCAGCTCCCTCTTACATTACAGATCTTGTTACCGAACCGGCTTGTCATCCTACCCCCTCTGGCTCCTCGACCCAGACTTTCTCTCGACCTCGCTTACCTCCCAGATCCCTTGAACTCGGCTCATGGACCCCTACGACTAGAACCTCTCCTGCCCTCGACCCTTGGCTTCGGACTTCACTACGGTACCTTCTCTATGCCCGAATCTGGCAAGTACTATGGCAAGTTCCTTGTACCCCTGGCCTTGGCCACGCTACCAAATCCACACTCCGGGCACGCCCTCACTACTGCGGGTGCGTGGTTACTCACTCGCAACCTCAGTACTGGGGGTTAGTCTGGTCTGCTGGCAGCACAGTGTGACAGTCATCTGCTGTAAATTCTCCTTATGGGATTTTGACATCTCCTCGTGGGTCATTGCCAATTGCTGCAAACCCTGCTGAAGCGTGGTCAGAAATTCCTTTATTTTTTTAACTTTCACTGCCTTGTGGACTGCCTGCATTCTCTACCAATTGTGATGTCTCAGTCACAGCGTAGGATCTTATGTCCAGATCAAAGGCAGGAAAACTTAGCGTTCGTGCACAGGAAGGTTTATTTACAAGGTACAAATCAGGAACAGGATTAACTCATAACACAAAATATAAATAAAATAACTAACTCCTTTAAGGAGTTCTGATTAATAAAGTTTAGTCCCTAACTAACAGTGGGATAACTAAGCTCTTGCCCCAAATTACACTCTGTACCTGCAGCTTTCCACTTCCAGTCTCTCACAGGCCATCGGTGTATGTGTGCCTTCAGATCAACACAGCAGCAGCAGGCAACTGTCTGTCTTTCCTTTAACCTTGAAGCTCATTAATTATGGCTCAGGTGAGAGGGAAGGGAACACACCCTGAATGGTGCTGGGTCCTATGTACCTTCCCTCAAACACCTTCTGCTTCAGCACATCACAATATATATATATATATATATATATATATATATATATATATATATATATATATATATATAATGTAAAATCATTTTTCTGAGAATAAAAAGTTTTCAATATAATTTGCATCTGTTTATGTAATGTAGGTCAAATGCATTGTTTCTTTGGTCCAATCTTTTATTTATCTGCCTGTTTATCTCATGTTCAATTTCTTTCATGCATGTTTTAGTTTTTCATATACAGCAGACATTCACTTGCAATAATATTGCAATACATCTACCTATAATGATCGCTGGAAGCATTTGTGTCTGCTAACAGAGCCCCTCAGTATCAAATCTCAAACTGTGTTTGGATAATCTGAAAGTACAGTACTTACTACTGCATTTCACAGAAAGCTACAACAAAGATAATGAATTCTTCTCATGCCTTCAGAATATTAACACACCTGCCGGCAAAGTCAAGATGTTAGCTTAAAGAATCACAAATATGAAATAGTTCAATAATCTGGTTTGCGACAGATGACTGACAAAGCTAATTAACTGCCTAAAGAAGATTCTGTATAAATGAAGCAGCATCTGTCCAAATGAATTTTCATAAAGAATGTATTGTTCTTTTTTTTTTTTTGGTCATTCATTACTTTTTTCTTACCCTTGGTTTTCTCTTTCTCTTTGTACTCAAGATAAAAAATAGTGATTCCTGTATTATGCATAGAGATTTCTTCTGTAGTTTAAATTGCCTGTATTTTTTTCAACGTATCAATTCATTTGCCTTGGGATACTTTAAAATCTTACTCTTTACACATAGAAAGAACTGTAGTATACACCATACCTTTCAAAGGTAAGTTGTTTATACATAGTAACGCTCCATATCTGGTATTTTCCTCTATGGGAAATCAGTTTGAACACCTTACTCCTTATTTCAGTTAATCTATCTTTCTACTTTATTGGTTTTGTACAGTACATTATATGATTTCTGCTCAAAATCTTTGTCTAGTTCTTTAAGCAAAGAGAGTAATGTCATACAGCATATGGCTTTGTAGTTTAGGATCATTTTTATTCTGTCCCTATTGCTCGTGTCACTGCACGAGTTTACAGATAGCTAAACCTTAATCCAACTCCATACATGTAGATAGGGTGATATTTTAAGCTTCAAAGCATTTATTGAAACATCAGCATTTGGAACATAAATTTGAAACATAGCTATGTAGCCCCCCTCTGAGGACTACTAGTTAATGTAAGGGTTTAACAGTCTTAAAGGGTTAACTTTGTGGAATCCCTCAGGTTACTTCCCTTCCTATCATGTGATGAAGAATGAATATGCAGAAAGGATAGTCGAAAGGATAGTCCCTCCCCAGTGTGTCTTGTTACCAGTAATGTTATCACGGGGAGAGGGGACAGTATATATACCTCTCCTGAATTATCTCAAACTTTGTTTCTGGGACAGTTGGAGAGGGCATCGCTGTGAATAATGTAAATATGTTTCTGTGTATAGATATTTGTACTAAGATTGATCTGTCCCCGTTTGTTGTTTTAAAGTTAGGGAAAGTGCCCTACCCAGATAGCATCTGTAGCAATCGCCATGATGAACTAATTTGTTCACATACAAGGAGGCCTTTCCCAAGAAGGGTTAACCAGATATGAACTTTGGGGATAACATATCATCCATGTAGCTATGCGATAGCACAAGTTTCGCATCATGTGGGAAGTTGACCAGATGTGGTCATCCTCCCATATGCCCATAAATAAATTGGCATAACTTAGTGCAAACCTGGTGCCCATAGCAGTCCCACAAATCTGTAAATAGAATTGATGATTAAAAACTAAAAAATTGTAACTTAAAATGAACTTGTTGCCCTCAATAAGAAACTTTTTAAGGTGGCTTTTCTACATGTTTCTCTAGTGTTCTTTCAGTGACCTTACATTCTAAATTATATTTTATCACATGATGTTACTTGACTTGTAACTCAAATATATTCTGGCTGCCATTGAATGTTCTGAATGGTTTGCAGTACATGTGTTGTGTCCCTTAAATATGATGGCAGTTGGACTACATGGTTATGTAAATGATGCTCTATGTATTGATACAGATACGAGGTAAGGGATTGTTTTCCCAAAATTGTCCTGGCGGTTTCTTCACATCTTAATGCATTTTTGGAATCACATAACATATTAGAATTCTTGGATTTTTTACAGCTACAGTAAATTCATACCCTTCAGGATCAATATTTGATCCTCTAAACCCCACAATAGTAATGTGTTTAGCTCATCTTTGACTGTGCATGATGGATTATTACTCAATTGTTTCTATGTGACTTTATCACTAAGGATATGATTTGCCTCTTCCAAATAACAGGTCTTGTCCATAATTACAAGGTCTCCTCTTGTCAGCCAGTCTGTGCACATGATCAGCGAGGAGAGAGAAAAAAAATGCAGCGTGTCAGTAGAGGATTAAGCAGACACGTCGGGACCATGAACAACTCCTATTTTCTACTAATTTGTGATACTAGAAGCAGCTTGTGAGTAGGATTCCAATTTTAAAACTTCTTGATATCAAGAAGAAACAAAAAAAATAATTAATATTTATTAAAATTTATATTTTTTCCCCTTGTCTAGTAGTGGATGAATTTATATACCTATAACTCTTTACATTTTATAATGGAGGATCACTACCAGCCCACCATCTTTTCTTTTCCCATTTACTTTTTTCACAATATTTCACAATTTATTCCTTGTAGATTATTCCTCCGTTTATTCAAATCTGCCTTTCTAAATTCGTCTTTGTTGAGATCATATATGGTTTTTGATCATTTACTTCAAGTGAGACCATGTTATGATCACCATTTCCCTAATGTTCCCTGACTTGAATATTTGTTATTACTTCTACATTGTTTGAAATTATAAAATTCAGTGAATGCCCCTTTCCTTGTTCCTGAATTATTTGGTTCATGTAATTGTCTTTAAGCACCCCCAAAAACCTGTTTCCTTTAGTTGTAATGCCTATCTCATTGCCCCAGTCTATTTCAGATAATTAAAATGACCTCGTTTTGCTGCCCTATCCATTTGCAAAATAATTTTGGCTTCCTCAATCTTACATATATTTGATGATTTATATGATGTCTCTACAAACATTTTCTTTGTACTTTTACCTCCACTGCTAATTTCTATCCACAAAGTCTCTACAGTTTCATCATTCCCTTCATAAACATCTTCTCTTACAATAGGTTTTAGATCTGGTTTAACATATACTGTCTACATACTCCATCATCTCTTCTATTTGCCTGACCCCTCAGAAAAAAAGGGAATAACTCTCTAAATTAACTGCCCAGTCATGAGTTTCATCCCACTATGTTTCAGTAATGCCTATGATATCATACTGTTCCTTTGTAGCTATTAATTCAAGCTCAACCATTTTATGTCAGGCTTCTTGCATTAGCAAACATGCACTTAAGGTTTTTACCAGTCTGCACTATTATCTTTTCTGCTCCTGCCTTTCTAATCAAATGTAATCTTTAGAGGTTTAATAGTATAATTTGTATTTAATATGGGTTAAACCATCTCCATGACCCCTTGCTTATTTCCCTAGTCCTATCTATTCTTTGTAGTTCATTACACATTCTTGTTCCTCCCCTCCTTCCTAGTTAAAAATATCCTCAAACCTTTTTAACATCCTCCCCCCTCGCACAGAAGATCACTCTTCGTCAGTTGAAAATAGCGGATAATCTTATACAGTGATACACTTACTTTATTTTTATATCTCTCTGTTCACTTACAGTAGCAGCAGTCCGTGCTGATCGACATTTTGTTTTACATTTTAAATTACTCACGTTAAACCTTTTGAGTGATTTCCACTAGTGCAACAAACATTTTTTTTTAATATACTGTATCTACTATTTTAAGGGTCCCCTGATTGCCAGATCACACTTAGCAGCTACATCTCAGGGCACTCAAAGGGTTAAGAGATTTATTCTTGTCCATTTCAAATCGGTTTTTATTTTTTAGAGATAAGCATTTGCAATATTATGTGTCCAGGATGCTAAAATTAAGCTTTCCCCAAAGCCCATTGCACTCTAAAGCTTACTACAGTTTGTCAACCTCAGAAGGTTTTAAAGAGCATGAAAGGCTCGGGGGACAAGATACTCATATTATAGGAGTTAAACTCATATAGGCTTCTGGGCGGGATGGATCAACATTGTACTACTGTAAAACATATATGTACTATATACGTATTTTTTTACGTTTGTGAAAGCATGCAACATTTAGGAAGTCATGCAATTTGCAAGAAAAAAAAAGAACTCAATAGCAAGAGGCATTTTTTATAAATACTTCACAGGTTACATTCTTACATTCTCTATTAGGTATAATGTTCTGAAGCATCATCTGAAATAACAAACAGTAATGATGAAAAAAAATATTAGTTGGGTTATGACCATGCAGTAGCAATTAAATAGGTAAAGACACGATATTATTCTTCGGGATGGTAATGGTAATTATATGTTTAACCACACATGGCATGATTGCTCCTGATGTTGATAATGTATGAAGAGGCAAGGGCTAGACATACACCTATCTCTAAGCAATAACGCCTTAGTTTAACACCATTATCTCACATTGTATGCCATGGTTAATGTCAATTATTTAATGCTGTACCCTTCCCCACCCTTTTTTTGTTCTGTATCCCCAACATCCAGTGTATTCTTGTTCTTTTTTATTTTGGTTTGTTATCACCTACTGTAACATGTATTGATGGCTAATGGAAAATGCATAATAAAGTGTGTTTATAGAATATAAGTAGGCGCTAAAGGATGCTCTTAAAAAAAAAACAATGCTCTCAGTGGTCCAGTGATTTTTCTCTTTATCTGACAGTACAGGATCGGCTGAAGAGCCTTTAAGGATAGGTTTCCTGAACACAAAAGAAACATAGAGTTGGGTTACCAGCTGCACTGTCTCTCTTCACATTTATTTTTAATTTTAACAACCAGGACTTAAAGGAACTCCTTCAAAAAGAGATTAAAGTAATATGAAAGTCAGAGGAGGGATACATTCTTGAAGTTATGCCAGAGAGAGACCTTTGGTATACATTAATTACCTAGCATCTCAATGTGAATATTGATCTGGCAACCTTCCTTATGCATGAATCCTATTATTTTCTTCCCACTACTTCTTTTTTTCCTCTTGGGATGGTTATCTGGAGTAAGATCTTTAAGCACTTTTTTTATCTGCTATTTTTTTAGTTTTATTTATTATATATTTTTTATCTGTTTGAAAAAAAATCCTCAGTTTTTTATTCCACATTGTAAGAATATTCTTAAAATTGGGAACAACACGTATAAACATATTCTTATAGAGACATCATTTATTTTATATAGAGCCATCATTTCTTATGCACATATTTTGTATACTGTACATTGTATTGATATACTGTTGCATACGATATATACATTTTACAAATTTTTTTTTTACATATTTTATCTCCTGCCCTTATATGTACAGTATAATTTCTCCCTTCCTTTCAGGATAATTATTTTTATTTATTTATTTTTAAACTCACACAGTTTATGGCAGTCAGTGGGTACATCCTAGGTCATAAACAAGTCAACATGTGCTTTTGAATAATATTTCTTTGAAATTAACTTTGCAGTGGAGTATTTAAACACCCATCAGATATACTCAAACATAAATAATCCTAAAATAAAAACAGAAATCATTTTATTTCAATGGTTTTTCTTGACCAAATATCTTTAGACCTTTTTTTTTACATCAAGCAAGAACTATCCACTACCCAATTAAGATGTTAGTTTTAGCCACACACTTTAATTTAGTTATGAGCACCCATTTTTTTTAGTTATATTAAAGGTTAATATGGTTATGTAAGCATACATTTAGGAGCCTCAGGCATGCTGAACACCTCTGAAGAAGTGAGAAAACTTGCATTGTGTAGACAACAGCTTCGGTTTACTGTGCCTGAGGTTTGACGTCATCTCGCCATAACTCTGACACAGCAGGAATATTGAACCACCACTCTGCAGTATCAGGGGTCAATTCTAAACATAGAAACTCAGGGGCTTGCTGGCAAATTTTATCACAGGGGCAAGGCCAACCCACTGGCCCAAGAATCAGGTGGCCCAAACAGCACACACATGCCAGATACACACACCATGTATGCACCATAACATGAGCAAACGCTATACGCATACAAACAAACAATAAACACGCTTGCCAAATACACAACATATACATGTGTACACATCAGAAACACATACCACACACACCCAGACCAGATACACGCAGAATAAAACAATTATACTACTGTCGCGGCTGAGTTTATTCTTACCTTTGCCCGGTCTCGGCCGCGACAGTAACCGGGCGCACGCCGAGGTGTACCGGGCACGCGCCGGAGACTCGGAGGATCGGTCCTCCGATCAGGGCTTCCCCCTCCCCTCTCCGGGTCCGCCGGGTCCCCCGGAGCCCCCCACCGCAATCCCCCACATCGCGGGACACCAGGGCTCCCGATGAAGCGTGACCGCGCATCGATGACGCGCGGCACGCCGAGGGAAATAAACGAGCAAGCCGGGACACCTCTCGGCTTGCGGAACAAGCCAGCTAAGAATAAAGTGTGCCGCCAGTGTATATATGTTCCAATCAGATATGCGCCGTGCACCACACATACCACGCATGAATTATATACATACAGTACACACACACACACACACACCATGCATCTATACCCACACACACATCATATATATATATATATATATATATATATATATATATATATATATATATATATATATACAATGTTCAACAAACCTATACATTTGCACGCCACGGGCGAGTGGATTTAACATCGTGGCGAGCTCCTATTGGCCCAAGCAGCACACGTGTGGTACCAGGTGGCGAGTAGATTTTTTTGTTTGGCGAGTAGATTTTTTGGTGATTTGTCGACCACTGTGTATAAATATATATATATATATATATATATATATATATATATATATATATATACATGCGTTACCGTTCCAAGGTCTGGTAAAGCAAGAGACAGCACTCAATTGTAGAAAACTTCACAAAGTGTATTGGTGAAAATTGTGGAACATCAAGAAACCCAACATTTCGGTCCTCCAAAATGGGACCTTCCTCAGGGGGATATAAGGGGAGAGTGACAGACAAACCACATACATATACACATCAAGACATTAATAATCAATTTGCATCAACCAATAACCATCAACCAATTAAAATAATTGCACACACCTGCAGTGATGACATCAGGTGTTGACCATACTTACATAAGGCCCTTCCCTGTTGCCTACATCATCATACACCCTGCTGTGTGTGGTGTCCATGACAACACACTGTTGCAAAACACTGCTGGCTAATGACAGATCACACATGCGCCCCTAGTGGCAGTTCCCTGCGAACTGCATGTAGTTCCTGAAACGCTGACAGAGCCTCCTCCAGAGGGTGTATGATGATGTAGGCAACAGGGAAGGGCCTTATGTAAGTATGGTCAACACATGATGTCATCACTCCATGTGTGTGCAATTATTTTAATTGGTTGATGGTTATTGGTTGATGCAAATTGATTGTTAGTATCTTGATGTATATATATATATATACATGACTCACTGTGAGTGGGTTTGCTGACTTTGCATCTCCAAAGCCCTTGCTTAAAAGCTGTGTCTAAAGCAGCATGCATTGGCTAAGGGTTGCTCATGTAATGTGAGCATGAGATAAAAGGTGGCACTGTGTGCTCATTTGCATGACATTTCCCAGAATCCCTTGCTGCAGTGGAAGTGCCGTGTGCTGGGTGATAATGGTGAAAGACAGGGTTGCAGACCTGTCTAAGACATGCAAATGAATATACAGGAATATTTACAGTTGATCTATATATATATATATATATATATATATATGTATATATATGCAGCTGCAGCTGCCATGTGAGCTCTGCCACGCCACCTAATTACCACAGTTGGTGAACTACACACAGACCGTATCATCCTCTCTCTTTTATCAGCCCTAATTCTTGCACTCTGACCGGGCAGGGGGACAATGTCTCCCCTGCCCTCATGGTAAGCTCACCGGTGCAGAAACCCCAATGCACATCCAATGTGACAAAGTATCGATATATTTTTTCTTCTGATAAATATATGTCATTTAGTTCAATCTTTTTACCAAAACATGTTAAACCTACAACCATGTCAAGTTATAGCCTTTAAGTTTCTAAATAACCAACTTATACAAGGACCTGCTGATTAAATAGGGGAGCATTGGGGCTTCAAGTATATCAGTTCGAAATAGAACATCAAATTCTCAATCTGGTAAACAATGAGAAGTAAATCTCCTGGATGGTGCTTCTAATACGATGTGGTGTGGAATTGTAAATAATGAATACGTTTGGAACCATAAGCAATATGCTAAATAATAGGAACTATAATCCATCCATAATGCCCGATATTGTGTGTAAATGTTACATCCAGCTCACCTGATGTTGACAAGGGAAGCAGCCAAACACAGAAAACTGAGATCTGTGCTGCCCAAGGGTGAGTCCCGTAATCACAGAACTCCCCCTCCAAGGGTGCACAGATCTCCTCCAGTCAGTCCATGCTGCAGGAGTTTAGGAAGCTGTAACTACACTGGCTGTCGAATGAACATCCCTTTGTAATCGAAATCACTTGGTATACTCACGATGATAGACTCTGTCTTGGTTCCAATGGAAGCGTGCTTCAGTCGGGAGTGTTAATAGAATTTTTTTTAAAAGAAGGCTGAGCACTGCAAAAGAAAATAGGGCTGGAGGCTGATAAAAGTGAAATGATTTATTATGGATAATACCAAACGTGTAACAAAAAGGTCCGCTGACACGTTTCTCGTCTGGTAGGCACTTTATCAAAGAGTAACCAATGCTCTAAAAAACTCCCCTTAAATACCCATCTCCATGCCGAGGTAGATTTGCACCAATGCACACCTGCAGGTCAGGTAATGAGAGACCTAGGTGGATGGCTAAAGAAGCCGCAGAGGTACAAAACACTAAAGCAACATAGATGAGTAAAGAAGAGAGAGTGTACAATGTAAGCAACATGAAACAAACTAACATACGAACCTCCAGGACACAATTGCTTAACATCTACAGTATAAGATGGCAATATTGTATCCAAATAATAGGATAGCGAAACCCACAATAAAGTAGGCATAGTATATATAGATATAATACCATTCAATCAAACACCACCTCTCAGTGCATCTGGCAACTCTCACTGCTATCTGCCACTCGGCATTTGCACTGAGAGGTGGTGTTTGATTGAATGGTGCAGCCATCTTTGATCTGTCTACGTCTGATGTATGCTCAGTGAGATGTTTCCACTGACCCGGAGACAAGCAAAGTTGAGTCAGCACACTTTCCAGTACAAGGCTAATTAATCTGCCATGCAGCCCACAGACGGTGAGATTGCAGACAATACACAGAAATATCTGAACCAGGGCTATTACGATCCAGAAGCCTGTATGTTTGCAGTGGACACGAAAGTGGAGAGATATCTTGCTTGGAAAATCGGTGAGAGAGGGGACGACTTGGCGAAAGATCTGAGGCGCTGGAGCAGGGATTAACATCAACTAAGTGGACCAGGTGCAGACTCCTACCAGCGTGAAGGTCCCCATACCACCATCAGTCAAGCACAGTGTAAACTGCTGGACATCTTTCTCGTCAAGTCAACCACTGCGAACGCTGATTTGTCACTAACTTTGGGACATTAAACCACAAGGTAATTAACTAGTGGTTATTACAGAGACTATTGAACAAACTTATATTTTTCTTGTTTTTTTTTTCTCTCAATATATTTGTTCTCATATCTAGTTTGCTATATTGCTGGCTATTGATACAATTTTAGTTGTAGACATATAACTTGAAGTCTCTATATCATTGTTTTTCAGTTTCAATTATATATTCATTTATAGCTCAATATATAGGAGTCTAATTATACTGTTAGTCTCTACCCCACTTAATTCCCTAATTTTGGATCTTGTCCTGTATTTGCGCCAAATGTGATCACACACACACACACACACACACACACACACACACACACACACACACACACACACACACACACACACACACACACACACACACACACACACACACATATTATTTTTTCGCAAACGTTTTTATTAGGCAAAGACAGTCAAACAACATTTCCCCCCCAAAATATAGGGAAGGTAGTATAGAGCATCGCCAAGGGAAGCGAGGCCTCTCAACCACATAGTGGGTCTCGACTGAGAGAGGGAAGGGGAGAGGGGGGAGGGGTTTTCACTCATCCCTCTATCTTCTGAGCTCGGATGCCTCAATGGAGGGAGGGGGGGAGGAATGGGGAAGTCAGTCAAGAGGGAGGCAAGAAAAAAAGAAAAGAAGAGGAGAAGATAGAAAAGGGGAGAAGGAGGGGGGAGGGGCAGTTGTATCACCACTCTCCTTGGCCGCTGATCACCTGCGCCTATGTATCAATGGACAAGGCAACTAGATCGAGTTAGCTGCTGTAGACGAGTAGTCCCTTGGCCTGGGTCAGAGCACCAACCATGGCTCCCAGGTTTCGTAAAAGTCCGATGAGGTCTGTTTTAGGAAAGCGGTCAGTTTTTTCATCAGAATGACCTCATTAATTTGACTTTTTACAGTTTCTTTTGCAGGCGGGGGCATCTTCCTCCAGGAGGCCACTACAGAGCACCTTGCTGCCGTAAGAATGAAGGAGATTAATTTCCTTTTTGGCTTGTCAATATCCTCAATTGGCTTAACCAGTAAGTAGGTCAAAGGATCAATGGGGACGGTGAGATCTGTAAACTCTTTTATGAGCTTTTGTATAGAGGAACAATATTTCCGAATTTCTGGACATGTCCACCAAATATGGGCCATGCCTCCCCTTTGTCCACAGCCTCTCCAGCATAAATAAGAGGCCAGGGGGTAGATTTGTTTCAGTCTCACTGGGGTAAGATACCAGTGAAATAGAATCTTATAGATATTCTCTTTCGTAGCGGTGCATATGGAAGTCTTTGCCGCGGATTCCCAATCCTCTCTGTCTTAATCAATACTCATGGACCGGTGGATCCGCTGATATCTCCAATTCAGCATATATTTTGGTGATTAGACCTTTTTGGTGAGTGTTATTCTAGCATAACTTCTCAGACCTCGTGAGAGGGGGAAATTCCGGTTTTGGGGATATTTTTTGAATAAAATGTCTAATTTGGAGATTTTTGAACATATCCAAGTCTGGCATTGCGTATTTGGTTCGTAGAGCTTGGAAGCTCAAAGGCTTCCCATCACTCAGTAGGTCAGCAATCACCTTAATTTCCCTCAGTTTCAATTGGTCAAATTGCTTTTGTTCACATCCAGGGGGAAATTTGGGGTTATTATAAAGTGGAGTGAGCCGTGAGCCATTAGATGAGAGACTGCACTTAGACCTGGATTTCATCCATATTTCCCAGGTGAGTCTCATAGCCCCAGTTCGAACCCCTTTGCCTGTACATCTCCCCTATCAGTGCCCCAAAGACAGGCTGGCAGAGAAGGCGTTTTCACATAATATGACTCGATAGTCACTCACATTTGTCTTGTTCATGTTTGGTAGTCACTTGCATGTTCTAATGTTTAGTTGTCTTTATTGTGTTGTCATTTATTTTTTCAGTAGATTGCTTCTATATGCTATAAGTTTTATATCTATATATAATGCCTACTTTATTGTGGGTATCGCTATCCTATTATTTGGATATAATATTGCCATCTTCTAGATGTTAAGCAATTATGGTCTGGTATTTTTTCTAAGTTCTAGAGGTTCTTATGTTAGTTTGTTTCGTGTTGCTTACATTGTACTCTCACTTCTTTACTCATCTCTGTTGCTTTGGTGATTTGTACCTCCTGCGGCTTCCTTAGCTATCCACCTAGGTCTCTCATTACCTGGCCTGCAGGTGTGCATTGGCGCAAATCGACCTCGGCACGGAGCTGGATATTTAAGGGGAGTTTTTTTAGAACATCGGTCACTCTTTGATAAAGCGCCTACCAGACGAGAAACGTGTCAGAGGACCTTTTTGTTACACTTTTGCTATTATGCATAATAAATCATTTTATTTTTATAAGCCTCCAGCCCTATTTGCTTTTACAGTGTTCAGCATTCTTTTCAATTTTTTCTAAATTCTCAAACTGCACAACTCTCTAAATTGAAATACAAAATGTAATCTGTGCAGTTTGGATTCTGAACTCGCATACAGTACGTGCCCATCCTATTGAAAAGGTTTAAAAATAACTCTTCTATATTCATGAATATACCGTACATGACAATTAAATATTTTTTTTACATTTCACTTATCCTTTGTGACTACATATTTCACCTACACACAACAATACATGTCAATGTGTACAGTAGTGTATGTGTCTTTATAAACAAATTATGATTCCAGATTTAGGTTTCCGTAATAAATTGTAAATGAACCAAAGAGAAATAAGTAATTATCATCCCAGCCAAAGCACTGCAGCCAATCCATAATATTGTCCTACTGTACATGACACTAGCTGAGCAGGAGTCTTCCCTCCCTCCCCCCCCCCCCCCTCACTCCTCCCCTCTAGGTATATATTCTATAATAAATTGCAATGTTTAAGTCAGCACTGAGGGTTAGGAAAATTGCTTTAGGTACAGCAACATAGCAGTTAAAGTTGAAGACATATATCTATAGTATTCAACCTTTTGTTAAATTCTAAAATTGTGAAATGTTTGTATTAAATATACAGTAAATAGTGTGTGTGTGTGTGTGTGTGTGTGTGTGTGTGTGTGTGTGTGTGTGTGTGTGTGTGTGTGTGTGTGTGTGTGTGTGTGTGTGTGTGTGTGTGTGTGTGTGTGTGTGTGTGTGTGTGTGTGTGTGTGTGTGTGTGTGTGTAACAATAATCCAAGGGGAGGCAAATCAAAATAAGGATTTTGTCCACGTTTCATAAGTATATGTGATATCAGTGTTTATTTATATTCACAGGGTTATTTTGCACATTTTACTGCACTGTATATTCATTTTGCGGCATGATTGTTTATTTGACTGTTTTATTTATATAAGTAAGAACTTGGTTAAATCGAATTGTCTTTTTATATGCTAAATTTCCCAAAACGGAACTCCGTATTCCGGAAGGAGTGTTCCTAAAGATTTGGACAGAAGAAAAATATGCTCTTTCCCATAATAATTTTCTAGTGATCTTTACATCTGCTGCCAAAAACGAAGCATTCATGCACAATCAGGGCCGTCTTAACGTATGGGCACGCTGGGCAGTTGCCCGGGGGCCCCACAGCATAGGGAGGCCCCACGTGCCCGGCCCATGCGTGTCCACCAATGCTCTCCCCCCGCCCGGCACCCCGGCTCGCTCTTAGGGTTGCCAGGTGTCCGGTATTTGGTTCCCCTGTCCGGTAAAAATTGAGAGATAATACCAGACATGGGATAGAGCAGGGCTGCTGCTGCTAGGGGACTGGGCAGCTTCTGATTGGTTGCTGCTGTGTAATTCAGCCAATCGGGAGGTAGCAGGAGCCTGGGGGGTGGGGCCAAAGAGTGGAGGAAAAACATGCAGCAGAGAGGTGAGGCTGTGTCTGTGTGTCTCGGTGTGTGCCTGTCATTCTGTGTCCTGTCTGTATATGTGTGTGTGTCTCAGTGTGTGCCTGTCAATCTGTGTCCTGTCTGTATATATGTGTGTGTGTGTTTCAGTGTGTGTCTCAGTGTGTGTATGTGTGAGAGTATCTGTGTGTGAGTGTATGTGTGTGTCTCAGTGTGTCTGTCTTTCTGTCTGTGTCCTGTGTCCTGCCTGTATATGTGTGTGCCTGTGTGTTTGAGTGAGTGTGTGTGTTTGAGTGAGTGTGTGTGTGAGTGAGTGTGTGTGAGTGTGTGAGTGAGTGTGTGTATGTCTCAGTGTGTGTGTGTGTGTGTGTGTGTGTGTGTGTGTGTGTGTGTGTGTGTGTGTGTGTGTGTGTGTGTGTGTGTGTGTGTGTGTGTGTGTGTGTGTGTGGTGACAGACAGTACATACAGTACTGGCAACTTTGTTTAATTGCTCACTCACCCATACTTTTCTTTTACTATACTAACAGCCTTCCCATTTTCAAGATCTATTAAAAATAACCACCATTGTAAATTCTCAGAAAGACTCCATAACTCAGCTCTCATCACAGCAGCATTGCAATCTCTGCAGCACTCTTACTTACAGATCATCCCCAGAAGGCAGAGCAGGATACTTATTCAATGGCATGATTTATTATGCAATTTAAAGCTAGATTGTGAAGTCTAAATTTGAAGAGAGGGGTGAGAGAGTATGAAGGGAGGGGGATGGGGGGACGAAAGTGGAGGAAGGGAGGGGGTGAGAGGACAAGGGGGGGAGAGAGAGGATGAGGAGGGGATGCAACAATCTTGGAATTTGTGGGAGGAGCAGTAAAATCTGTATTGCTCGCCATGTACAGTATGACTGCAGCTTAGTTATTTATAAATGATCTGACCATTACGTCATTTGTTCTAAATTTCACTCCAAGCATGCACCAATTTGCACTATTTCAAATTCTATTTCCTAAAACAATCCTCGGAAGGGCGCTCCCTTCCAAGACTCCTCCCCAGATTTTTTACGAAATAGAATATAAATTGGTGCAAATTGGTAAAATTTAGAACAAATGATATACAGTGGCGACACTGTTTATTCTAATACGGCCGTAACCGCAGTGTGGGAAATTTTCGGCTAGCCGGCGGCTTGTTTGGGGCTTTCCCTGGTGCGTGCGGTGCGTCACTCTGGCGCCGGTCAAACCTTCCAGGGTTCCCCGGCATCCCCGAAGGCTGCAGAGGCAGCAGGGGTAAGGGGGAAGCTGCGCAAAGCTGCGCGCAGCCAGGGGGAGCAGCCAGGGGTTCGGGGAAGGGGAGGGGAGGGGAAGGGGATGGGAAGAATTTAAATTAAACACGCGGGAAGGAGAAGATGCGGCTCGCTCGCGGCTCCGTTTTGGCACCAGCCGGGCTACAGCTGAAAAAAGCCCCGTTCATAACGGGCAAATGTTAGAATAAACTGTGTCGGTGCAGTAACAGTCAGGTCATTTATAAATAACATTCTTCCCCACCAACGATTCTCGAGTGCGTCGCACCTTTCACCATTGTGTCCAGTATTTTTGGACAAGCCACTTGGCAACCCTACTCGCCCGGCACCCCGGCTCCGCTCGCTCTCCCCCTGCCCGGCACCCCGGCTCTGCTCGCTCTCCCCCCGCCTGGCACCCCGGCTCCGCTCGCTCTCCCCCCACCCAGCACCCCATCTCGCGTCACAACCGTTCACAGCCTAGCAGTGCAGCACTTCCGGTGCCTGCTGCTGCTAGTGAGCGCGTGGGAGGCTGGGAGCGACATTGTAGGCAGAGCCCCGTGCACTGCTTTGCCCGGGGGTCCCTAATGTTGTTAAGATGGCCCTGTGCACAATCATATCAAATCATCATAAAGATTGTTATAATGATGTCTCATTACATACATACTGTATACTCCTACTGTATGTTTGTTTGGACAACATTTTAGAGGCAATGTGTGCGTTTAAAAAGTTAACATTGCCTGTAAGTCATTGTGAATGTTTCACAAAATGCTTATATTTTACTCTACAATACCCAAGTCTTAGGCCATTATTGGAAAGTGTTTGTACTCTGAATTAAAGGATAGAAGACAGGGCACACGGATTTGAAAATAACAAAATAATTTATTAAAGCTAACACAACGTTTCGACCAGAATAGTCTTTGTCAAGTGTAAGCCACTTACGCTTGACAAAGACCATTCTGGTCGAAACTTTGTGTTAGCTTTAATAAATAATTTTTTTATTTTCAAATCTGTGTGCTCTTCTATCCTTCATTTCGTACTTTGGATTGGATGCAGACTTTCGTTCATTGATGGAATTTATTTGCTTTTGCTTTGGTGTGCAGCACTTATCCTATTGTCGCTTTGTACTCTGAATTATACATTATTGTGCTATTTACAGAGATTTTTCTGATGTAAATTTGAAAAGCCGTTAAACTATGTTGCATTATTAAACACAAGTTAATAGTAACAGATGAGGTGTTCCATAGTTGTAAGCTTTATCTTAATTGCAAAATATACAGCATTTCTAAATCGGGTTGTACAATCTCATCTCAGTCAATCTCTAATGGAACTAGCTGAATACCAACGTTTGTGCCCATTATCTGATGATGTTAATACAGTTAGAAATGTCTCAGTAAGAGTGTTTGAAATTCAGAAAAAAATATCTGGTTATCTATATTTTATGTGCAAACATCTATTCTTTGTAAGTTCAGTCCCAAGATTTATCTTTCATCTTTCTTTTTCTTAGATCACTAGAAACATTGGTATTCTGTTACATGACATTTTGTAATGAGCAATAATGAAGCATTTGAACAGCTGTAAAAAGCTATAGTTGCATCTTGAGAGGTTTGTCTGTTTTACAACAGTAACACAATGTTCTCTGTAAGTGTTGATGTTCAAAGGAGACACATTTTTATATTTAATTTTGACATGATTATCTCTTATTATACTTGTTATCAATCATGTACAGTATCATGTTATCAGGATATTAGTAAAACATGTAGTTATATTTACTAAGCATAGTTTAGAGAGATCTCTTCTTCCACAATAGTTAATATAATTTTCTTACCTACCTACGGTACTTGGTGTACCAAAACAAAGCTACCCCAATACTGGAATACATCAGCAACACTGTAACTTTCATAACCTTATGGCGTTTACTTCTAGGGAACGGGAATTGGCCATACATTTATGGAAAACAAATACTGAAAACCTGCTCTCCTCCCAATTTGGGTTGCAAATTTTAGTGAACTTTTATATTTTGATCCTAAGTCTTATAACAAAGAAGACATTTAGTTGCATCTTTCAGATATTTCACATATTCTATTGTTGTTCGGTCCCTGTCTGCTACCTTCTCTTGAAACATTGAATAATTTTCAGTTCATGGGATAAAAAGAACCATTATACATTTAGTGTAGATACCTGTTTAAATGGAGTTTACCTTGACGGGGTTAGCAGGCTTGAATAATTTCACGTCTCAGACATTTCTGCATTCCTGCTTTTCACCATTATCTCTTAGCATACAGCGCTTCCACTGCAGCCAGGGATTCTGGGAAATTACATGAAAAAGAGCACACAGTATCACCTTTTACTTCAAATCGATTTTAATCGATTTAAATCCCTATAAGCTTATGCCTGCAGCATTACACAGATTTCCAGCACAGTCTGGGTTAAAGAAGTACATAGCCAGTAAGCTACTCGCAGACAGCTATTTCAACCTATTGGGTCTCTTTAGTGTGATACTGGTTATATTGGCTTTGCAATACGTTGCAAGACAATTTTGGAGGAGTGCAGGGTTTCTGTATTTGATTTACTACTTGTTGTGTAATGTTTATTTTTCCTTTCCAATATTTACGTTTGGCTGTCAGGAAAATGTACAATATACAGTAGCAGCAATCTTTACATACTGTAAATTGGGAAAAAGGAAATTGGGGTACAAGCTATTTCATTTAAAATGAATTTCAATGAAACTTCTGCAACTTTTCCCATCTTAAGCATGTTAGAGAAAAAAACATTTAATGATATATCATGCTCCCAATGCAGTGCATTGCTTCTAAGATTACATTCAATTAATAATATATATATAACTTACTTTCCGTAAATACGTTGAGGTGCTTTCCCCCAGTTTTGGTTGCATATGTGTGTTTGTAAAATGTGGGGAGTGTTCAATAAATTGTGTTAGTGATGCACATAAATAAAAATGCAAACATTTCTGTCTATTAGTATAGGTTTTATACTTTTCTATAGTGTCAATTAGCTTGGCTAGCCTGAGGTAGAAGTAGTCATCACTGTTTTAGTTCAATTTGCTCTAAATATGAATGGAGCTTACATTTTCACTTGCAAAGGATGTGACATATCCAGGGCACACATGATAGAGTCTTGCTCGAAATATAGCAAACATGTATTTATTTATTAGTCTTTTACTGATTTTCGACAGGTCTATTTATAGGTCTATTTAGCAATACAACTATTCAAAATACTGAGATATAATTGCAATACTATAGGTTTAACATGCCATCTCAGCTTTTCATATTCATTTTGTCTCAGATGCCATTTGCTGGGAAACTACCATCCTCGATGTACAGTATCATCATAAAAAGGATTTTCATTCATTTGCTGTCAATTATTTAATGCTGAACATTTCTTATTTCTGGTTAGACTAATTCCTTTACAGTATAGTTAACCATATTTCTAACTTTGGTAAAACACTCATCTTGTACTAGTTTCTTGTGCCTTTATCATGCAAAACAATTATTTTTTGAAAGTGGTAATGACCATTAAACTTTACCACTGAGAGCAATCCCCGTCACAAATAATTTGCAATCAACAACATTTCAGAAATGCATATGATAACAATTAAGAGCGATGTTGCAGTTACAGATGTAGTAAGATGTACTGCCTCCATGGCTGCAGACCAGCAGGCTGAAATTTGTGGTACATTTTGTGGCCTGGGAGGATTAAAGTAGAGGTTATTATAAAGGTCCAGAGAGTCTGTAATAGCTCTGCATAGGAATCCCACAGAGAAGCAAACTCTCTCTATGTTACCCTGAACAGCTCTTACAGCAATCCAATGTTTTTATACTTTATTGAAGCAGGGGGTCTCCGAAGGTGAACCCCCATTAATTTCAAATCCGGGGACAACATGCTTCCGGATATATAGACCTTCGTAGTGGGTGCCGGTAGCCACTCCTGTTGGGGTTTGAAGATCCCGTGCCACGCTATGTGGGCCCATCCAGAGAGGCTACCAGCACCTCCTACGGAGGTCTGTATTTCTGGAAGCAGGGGGTCTGCAAAGACTGTGTATAATAATATTTAAAACCAGAGACAGAACATAAAACACAGACAGAGCTCAGTGCACATCCAGTGAAACTCATACACGGTACAGTGCCTAAATATATATGTATAAATATCTATTAAATAAAATGGTCTTTTAGTTTAACATTTTGGCCAAATTGTTGTAAGCCCCTGAGCCACTGCACGGCAGACCACATCTCAAGGGTCCCTAACACTAATATAAATTCTTAATAACCTGTGCAATACCAGGAAGAATGATTTATAATAAATCTGTCAATATTAGTTGCAAAGTTCTAAGTCTGATTGAAGCTTAGTTGTGTCAAAAACAAAATCAGGGTACTGGAGATTATAATATAATAATTAAATATTGCTAACAGCAGGTATTCCCAATACTTTTATAGTAAGAAATGCTCATTCTTTCCCTACAACTGGTATTAAAGAACTACTTGTACATACATCATTTAAACATCCCAACCACTTATTCACTCAAAGATCTGTGTGATTTAGAGAAAATACATACCCCTCTGGTAAACTTCGTTTAAGTAAGTCCTAGTTGTGTAACCCCACCTTACAAAGCCTGTGCCATTACTTTAAAATGAGTGGAATATTCAATCTGTACCTCCATGCAAGCTCTCGCTACTTGACTTTCTCCTTCACCATTTATAAGAGCTAGAGTTGCTTTTTGGAGATGCAGAACAGAAGGTCCTATTTCTGAGGCAGTTTTTATAATCATGCCTTCCAATATTTGATTCAGACCTCTCTGAACATGTATTCTTTTTCCTCCTGTTAACCCAGCAGTTTTTAGATAAGATTTGAAAGAATTTATATCCATACTGTTAGGTACTGTATGCTTCCTAATGTACTCACTCCTCGTAGGTATCCTTCTATTAAACCTCTTATTTCTACTATAATTAATAATGTTTTCTGCAAACCATTGTTTAATACCTTTCTCCATATTACTATTAGACCCATAGTTCTTATTTCCTAATGAAACTAAAAAAAAATCAATCCCATAAGTGATGGCAATAATGGCGCCCACTGTCAGGATTGGCAGGATGTAGATCAAAATGTAACTTCTGGTTTTGAATTGTTTTTTATCATTGCTTTACTTGTGTTGATTATTCTTGCATCTGCTTATTCAATACCATCCGTCTTCCATCATATAATCACCTATGATCTTTTAAATCCTTGACTTCTGCCACACTGGAAATCTTCAATTTCCCTCACCGGAAATCCTTTTGTTCGCTTCAATATTTTTTTGTCAAGTCTTCAATTCTCTGGTACTTGCAAGGTCTGCAAATATCCCTTCTGATTCAAATTTGAAAAGTAGATTGAACCGTGGTTGGCTCACCAATGTTAAATAAAAATAATAATCATATTTCCACTTATTATTATTTCTTATTCAGAAAGATTCCAAAACTTCAGAGGATGATTTTCCAGCAGACACAGTCAATTAATTCTTACAATGGTACTTACCAATAAAAGTTGATGGCAAACATGATACACGAGCCTCTGATCATATTCATAGAATAAAAGAGCTCTTATTCACACACTGCAACTTAGATGATACATGTAGTGTGTGTGTGTCCTTGAAGAGAGTCCAGATGAAAGAGAAACACTTGCTGAGAGCAACTCATAGTTAGAGATCACTAACTCTGCCGCCTTTCTGCCTCTTGCTGCTATGGAACAAAGGAATATCTCTAAACTGCTCGTGGGTCAGATTTCCTACCAGGCCTTTACTAAGTCAACCCCCAGTATCTGCAATGCATCATAACTCAATTAGGATTGAGTTCCCTTTGTTACATACAAATTCAAAATCCTACGACATATTCTCAATACAATTGTCTTGATATAAGTTTTCATTCATACATTTTAATATAATAAATTGATTTCTAACAGACTACGTTTTTCTGGGGCTCCTCTGTGCAGCTCTTACAGGCTCATGGCTCAATAGGCTAAATGCTGTGGTGGTCCCATTCAGAAGCAGGGACCCTGGCTGAGTTAATCCTCCTGGGCAGCTTACTGCATTCTTGGCCGCGATCAAGCCCTGGCCCAACGGCATTCCTGCATTCCCGCATTGCAACCTCTCCCGCCCACAGAGGCAGTGTCATACTACAGCTGAATATGTGACACATCTTAATTGCGGTCTACTTTTTGGTATAAATTGTTAACAGGAATTCATTTTTTTTTTTAAATGTGCCTAACACGGAAATATTTGTTTACGGGCCTTTCCAGAAATCAACACATTTTCCATTTTCTTTATTGTTGTACATTTCAATGTCTACATGGCTTATCTTTCTTTCATTGCAGGTTTTGACATCTGTATGCCAAATAGTTCACATCTGTTTCCAAACATGTGAAGGGATTATTAGATATCCAGTTGATGCTACACATTTGAAATTTCTCTTTTAACATCAATATAGAAAAAAAAAGAATTCTGAGACGTTGACACAAGCAGCTGCAAATTACCAAAACACTTCAGTTCTGAAAAACTGACAAGAGAATTGTAACATTTTAATGTGGGATTCCAATGCAATTTGTTTAGAGAAAAAAAAGGATTTTAGGGCAAGCAGATAACATTAGTTTATTTACATTTATAATTTTAAGTGCTTTTGGCATTGTATGCTCATCCACAAAACTGATTTATTTCTCCCAGAATTACTACAAAGCCAGCTGCATATTGTTTGGTTTTGAGACAATCTGCAGACATATTCCCACATGATTGGTCAATTATATAGTATTGAAGCTGCATGCAAATACCTCATTTTCAAATGTAGTATTTTCTTGCCATATCATTTCTACATTTGAATTTCCTTTACAGTAAAAAAAAAAAACATCTATTTAAAGGTAAAATCTTTTTTGTCATTTGAATGTGTTAATTGCTCACCTCCAGGGTTCAGAAGTTTTCTTGTAAGATTCTTGTTATAACCATGAATTTATTTGTAAAAAGCAATCATGTCCCTTGTTTTTTACCGAAAGGAAGAATTTTAATTTGGATTCTCTCCCACATATTGTAAGTAAGTAACTTTAAATTGCAGAGTGTTAAATGTTATACACCATGTTGTTATTTTTGTAGAGAGATACGGTAGGAGAAAAATTCAGCAGTCTTTTCTATCACATACAGATGCAGCGGCCGTTATTCGAATATTTCTCAGAGTCGTTTTCGTAAAGTCTGCTGTATTCAACGCGTGATTCACTCGTTATTATCGGCGAATGCTAGCATTAACGCAGCCAATCACACCTGTGTTTTTAGCGTTGATTTATTTGAATTACCTGGATTCTGATTTGTTTGGGTGCAGTTCTTCGCGTATCCACCAGGTGGCAAAATTAATCCCCTTTGCACTATCAAGTGCATAGCACAGTTACTGTATTGTATGTGTCAATTTGCAAGTGTTTAAAAACCAGATAAAAAGAGAGCCCACCAAAGTGATCCATTGTAAAATGACCTTGGTCGCTGAAGATGCTGAAGACGTTATTGTAAGGCTTCCGGTCCTGGCTTTGGCTGGAACTCACCCTTACAAGACTCTAGAGCTTCCAGACAAAGTCCTCCCGAAACTGGGCAATTGGAATCACCTGGTTCTGGACTCACACTGCAGTCTGCTTCCTGCTGCCTGCTATGCAGCTCTGTCCATATTGGCTGCCCGTGCTATTTAGCTTCAGCCCTTCCATCAGAAAGTGGCTGAGCATAATCCTTTCTTCCTATGACTGTGCTTGCCACAAGCACCTCTGCTTGACCCGTCTTGGCCTTCCTATGCTAATGCCCCTGTGCTGAAGCTTCCTGTGTCCTGGAGCTTCCTCCATCCAGAGGCTTTTCCTGTGCTGAAGGTTTTCTTTAAGACTTCACCTTCATTACGCTTTAGCATCTATGCTGAAGCATCTATACCGAAGCCCTCCCTGTTCCTGAGGACCTCCTGTGCTGGAGCACCTGTGATGGATCCCCTTTGCTATAGGAGTCCTGTCCCAGAGACCTTCCCTTGTGCTGCATCGACAAAGCTGAAGCTTTTTGCTGAAGTGCCTACACTGAAGCTCTTCACAGAAGCGTTCCTGATGCTGACCCCAGCCTGTGACCTCGACTACATTCCTGTGCCGCCTACCTTGACCCCAGCAAGTGACCTTGACCATTGCTCTTGTGCCACCTGCCTTGACCACCGCTTGCCTACAGATTACCCTGCCTTCTCCAACCCCGACCCGGCTACGCACGACTATGGAATATACAATTCGGAACCCGGCTTCGTGGTCTAAGGTCGATATTTCACTATCCTCAGCTCAGTCCGGTCCTGGTTTGTGGTGAGCATGAACGTTAGTTATCAAATTTAGGCGTTTTCAGAATTTAAGTATCTAAATACAAAGTTGGGTACATTATTCCCAATTGCTATACCCGCACAATTGCTGAAAAGGCCAAACCTGTACACTCAACATCATGCCAAGTCTTTATTCAAAACCGAATGTCAGTTATGCATATCTAATATTTTCTGCAATTAATTCTGGAACAGACAAGAAGGAGACTTTAGCAGAGATATATCATCATATCATTGAGAACTACGATTATTTCAAATTTTTACCTAACCATTGTGGGTGGAAGCATTCAATAAGGTAAACTTTAACTAATGAGGATTGTTTTTTTCGCACTGCCCCTCCTGTAGGAGATAGCAGGGGTTTTTGGTCTGTGCTCCAAAGTTTTGCTGGTATTTTTGTTAATGGCAATTTCAACAGGAGAATGATCGGATTTAATCCATTTAAGATTCGTATTTCCCTGCAATGTGCCAACCCCGGCTTGCCAATACGATTGCAATAACGGGCCAATTGTCACTAACATCACTGAAAACCTAGTGAACCCGTCTGATTAAAATCCTTGCTACCTGACCCCACCTGTTAACAATTACTGTATTGCTCCCTGGCCCTGTTTGACTACCAGCTTCAGCAGTCAACTGTCAACTATAATGCAGACGACATGGGTGAGCCCAGCTTCTACGCACAATACACCCTGGTTTGCCAATACGATTGCAATAGCTGGCCGACCGTCACTAAAACCCTAGTGAACCCACCTGATTACAATCATTGCTACCTAATCCCGCCTGATTTCAATCATTGCTACCTGGCCCTGTCTGACTTCCAGCAGTCACCTGTAACTACAATGCAGATGACATGTGTGACCCCAGCTTCTACGCACAATACATCTCTGACATTGGCTCATCTCCACCGGGTAGGTAAAGTTTATAATGAATGTAATTATAATGTACTGTACTATACAGTGTTACACTATACAGCAGGCCTGCACAACATACGGCCCGCGGGCCGCATGCGGCCCATCTGGACTCCCTGTGTGGCCCGTGATGCCACCCCCCCCAGGCCGCTCTGCAGAAACAGGAGGGAAGGAGCGCCAGCATTTTGACACACTCCCCACCCCCTCCTGAGTCCGCTCTGCCGAGAGCTAGAATTGTGATGCCCCCCCCTCCCCCCTCCCCCCCCCCAACCCCCTCTGCCTATTAGGGAAGGATCGGCAGCAGTTTGATGCGATCCCCTGCAGGCAGAGAGGAGAGAAGGGACAGAGCTGAGGCCGGTCTGACTGCAGAGGGAGGGGGTGGGGTCTGACTGCAGAGGGTTGGGGCGGGGTTAGTGACAGCAGAGCCTGTTAGTGAGAGCAGGAAGTGAGGTGCCTGCTGCCAGGGACCAAGATGGCTCCCCCTTCCTCCAGCCATGCTCCACAGTGAAAGGTAGGACACCCCTTCCCCCCTGCAGCTGCTCCTCAGAGCTAGTGCCAGTGTAGCAGTGTCAGTGTGGCTGTGGCAGTGTCAGTGTGGCAGTGGCAGTATGTCAGAGTGGAAGTGTGTCAGTGTGGCTGTGTCAGTGGCAGTGTTGCAGTGTGTCAGTGTCTGTGTCAGAGTGGCAGAGTGGCAGTGTGTCAGTGTGGCAGTGAGTCAGAGTGGCAGTGTGTCAGAATGGCAGCGTGTCAGAGTGGCTGTCTGGCAGTGTGTCAGTGTCAGTGTGTCAGTGGCAGTGTGGCAGTGGCAGTGTGTCAGTGTGTCAGTGTGGCAGTGTGGCAGTGTGGCTGTGGCAGTGTGGCTGTGGCAGTGGCAGACTGTCAGTGTGGCAGAGTGTCAGTGTGGCAGAGTGGCAGTGTGGCAGAGTGGCAGTGTGGCAGAGTGTCAGTGTGGCTGCATCAGTGTGGCTGCATCAGTGTGACTGCATCAGTGTGGCTGCGTCAATGTGGCAGTGTGTCAGTGTATTAGTGGCAGTGTGGCAGACTGTCAGTGTGGCAGACTGTCAGTGTGGCAGAGTGTCAGTGTGGCAGAGTGTCAGTGTGACTGCGTCAGTGTGGCTGCGTCAGTGTAGCAGTGTGTCAGTGTGTTAGTGGCAGTGTGTCAGAGTGGCAGTGTGTCAGTGGCAGTGTGTCAGTGGCAGTGTGTCAGTGTCAGTGTGGCTGTGTCAGTGTGGCTTTGTCAGTGTGGCAGTCTGTCAGTGGCAGTGTGTCAGAGTGGCAGTGGCAGTATGTCAGTGGCAGTGTGGCTGTGGCAGTGTGGCAGTGTGGCAGTGGCAGTTTGGCTATGGCAGTGTGGCTGGGGGTGAGGTGCAGGGGGGGAGGTGAGGTGCAGGGGGGAGGTGTAGTGGGGTAATGTGAGGTGCAGAGGGGGGAGGTGAGGTGCAGGGGGGATGTGTAGTGGGGTGATGTGAGGTGCAGGGGGGTGATGTGAGGTGCAGGGGAGTGATGTGATGTGAGATGCAGGGGGGAGAGTGATGTGAGGTGAGGTGCAGGGGAGGAGGTGCAGAGGGGGTGAGGTGCACGGGGGTGGGATGTGTGTGGTCTGTAACACACATAACACATATTGTGTGTTATGTGGAGGGGGAGTATTGTGTATGGGTGTGGGGGAGAGATGGGGGTGTGAGATAGAGGGTGGGTCTCGCAAAGATTGATGATGAGGGGTGCAGGGGGAGATATATGAAGATGATGAGTGCTGGGTGAGATATGAGGATGATGAGGGCTTCTGGGAGAGATATGAGGATGATGGGGTGCTGGGAGAGATTGATGAGGGGTGCTGGAGAAGATATGAGGAGGATGATGATGATGATGAGAGCTGCTGGGGGAGATATGATGATGATGATGATGATGATGATGATGATGATGATGATGATGATGATGATGATGATGATTGATGATGATTTTACCCGTGCGGCCCGAATCTGTTTTTCTTGGAGCCGTTCGGCCCTTCTCGCTTTACAAGTTTTGCAGGCCTGCTATACAGTATTAGCTTTAATTCCCAATGACACTGAAGTAGTGTACAGTATGCTTGTAGACATGCATCATTTAGCGGAAGTTGACACATGCGCAGTAACAGAAATAATAGCATAATTCTTTTTTTCCAGAAAATAAACTTTGAAATCGAGCAGCAAATCAGGATGAAGTTTGATGGAACTCTAATTTTGCTTTTTTTAAATATTGCGTTTTTTACTTATATACTATCCGTCAATTTACCAGCATCACACTTTAAAAACTTTGCCACGCTAATATTTTTGACAACACACTACAGAATGCACTGTATTACTGTATAGTATGTGATTGATTCAATTACTGCACATGTCATAGCCTGTTTTAAAATTTTACAACAAGATGTTTATACAGTTTTCCACTTCCTGGTTCATGGAAAACACTATTGTATGTTACTGTTTTCTTTTATCAATGATGTTTCATTTTGCAATATACAGTTATTAGACTTTGCATGTGTAATTCATTCAGATAAGAAACTCCAAAAATAAATGTTAATAACTAAATAAATAAAGTCCTGCACGTTGATTTCTCAAGAATAACTTCACTGCCAATGTTAATTTCAAGGAAAAAAAAGAAAGAGGCATATCATTTTTCTTTATTTCCCAACAAGGGTTAATAAATGAGTGATTTAAAGAAAACATAATGTGATGCATTTTTTAAAATTTTTATCAATTTTTACATTCATAAAATCACTTCCTTTTATTTCTTTAGGAGGTGGCATACACTTTTTTTTAAGGAGGTGGAATACTATTCAAAACCTTCAAATTTGAGTAGGCTTGGTCTGCTTTTCATTTTGTTTATGCAAATATCACACACACAGAACATGTTCTCAAGGGAGTTTTAACTCTAATTACATTTTAAAACAGTTCAAAGGATGTTTATTCTACTGTAATCCTGCTGCACGCTCATTGCAGCTTTAGCCATTGACGGCTTAATTTCATTGCACCATTCCCCACTCCCTCACCCTCCCAAAGTCAAGTAAAAAGGCATTCTACATGTAGCCCTTTTTCCCCCACCCCTAAGTGAGATCTGAGGGAGGGCTGTATATAGCTAATGTGCTTCCCTTTACCTGGGCTCGCAGGAGCCTAAGCCTCCGCTGCTGGGAGCCTGGGGTGAATTACTCTTACCACTTACTATATGGTGCTGCGCCTCCACCTGTGAGGTATCCCAGCAAAGTGGAAGCAGCCCCTCACAGGAAACTCTTACAATGAACACATACATATTAGTAAAAATCGAAAGGACTTTACTTGTAGCATAACTATGTGCAACACATCACATAACACTCTATATGGATCACTAATAATACAACTCTCCTCCAGACCTCGCAGGGCCATATCCCCACCTTGTTCCCAATACTGCGTAACTCACACAGAGTCCACAAGAGTCCCACAATGCCCCAAGGGTGTGCCTGGTGTTAGAGTTGGTGCACTTGATGACTGTACCTGCCCGGGTCTCCTGCACCTGTGTCCAGCGCCGAAGTCTCCGCGATGGTGTCCTCCTTCCAACAGAATGATCTCACCATTCAGATAGTCCCTTTATCTGTAGTGAGACAGGTCTGGTCCCGTTCCCTATCTAGGGCATGTCCCTGTAGCAGCCACAAACTATTCAATGACTTGGGGCCTATCTGGGGCCTAGGGGGGGTCTCTGGCCTAGGCAGGGGCCACTTGCTCCCTGCACCTACACACCCTCCCCTGTCTATATCCCAGCTCCTACTGCCCCTTCCTGTCCTGAGGGAGCCAAATGTATATCTCCTTCAGGGAATCCTGTAACCCTATTGGCTCCCTGGCGTCAGGTGACCTTCCTGCTCCTAAGCACTCTGGGGGTTGTAGTCCTCCATAGACCTCTTTAACATTGGGGCCACGTGTGTGATCTGCACAGCGCCTGCTCGAGTGTGTAATGGCCGCTGCTAGCCCTACCTGCGCATGCGCAACCTCCAAGAGCCCCTGCACTAACTGTAATGGCCGCCGCAACTCCAACAACCTCCTGCGCATGCCCGAACCTCGCGCCAACCACAACATGGCCACCGGATCGCCTCTGGGCATGCACGACCTTCGTGCATGCGCAGACAAATTAAACATGGTGGCATCCTGCCGCATCTGCCACTGCCATGGGGTTTAGCTGAGTCACTTCACTCGGTGTAAACGAGCCTGGATTTCTTTTGTCATTGAGAGAGGGGAGATTAAGACAAACTATTGACTGTTATTATGCACACAGTATAATAAACTTGGACTCCCCCCCCCCGCTTCCTGTAGTGCTTCATCACCTGTGAAAGAAAAAAAATGGCTGCATGATTAAGGAATTGAAGGCCTTGACTGTGTAACATTATTGACAGGCACACAAAACGAGTAAACTATAACTAACCGTACCTTTAAACTGTAATTATCAGAAATAATAGGTAATAAACACGTCTAATACAAAAAATGCACGTACAGTACTATATATAATATATACTGTAGAAAGCTGAGATTAAGTGCAGGTATAAAATTGTTAACATTCAATTACAGTACCATTACAATATGGCTAACATTGTGTAACAGGGACTTATCTCTGTTAAAGCAACTTGCCTCTAATCCAGCATTGTGCTGGTTAATTGCTGGTGTGCAATCAAAACACAATCTCTGCCGTCTGGTGTGCAATCAACCAACTTCACCTGCTTAATCACAACTTTGTCAGAAAAAGCCTGCTCTGAGACACAGGAAGAGGATTCCAGAGTCTCACAATTGGGGGCTGAACCAAGGAAGGACAGATGTCTTGAGTTGCAAATAGACTGCAGGCTGACAGCATCACAAAGGGGAGAAGACCTCTATACCTTGAAAGACATTGCCTTAGCTCAAAATGGTGCTGACCCAGGAGAGCAGAGAAGCCTTCCCCTACAGCTACAAGAAACAGATAAGACTTTCTTAGAGGACTGTTGTATATCTGTATAAATGTATACAGGCAGCCCTCGTTTTACAACGCTTCGTTTTACAACGAATGGCTTATCCAACGCTATGCAATGCATACCTATGTTCATTTTTACAACGCCAAAACGGCTTATCCAACGCTCTTACGATGCTTTGCAAAGTTGTATATGTGTATGTGTGTATATATATATATATATATATATATATATATATATATATATATACACATAAACAACGTTGCAAAGCGTCGTAAGAGTATATATATATATATAACACAGAAATAACCTGCACAGACCTAAAGTGAGAAGTGCTAAAGCCAGTTAAATGCAGTGTAAATGGTAACCACTACTGGCGGTGCTGGGGATGAATATGATATGAAAACCAACACAGAAAAAAGAATCCCCAAAGTAGTACTCTAGCATACAAAAAATGTAAAAATGTATTAATCACATAGAGATATAAATCATTAAAAAGGAGCAGTGGTGTCCTCGAAGCTGAAATAATGCTGAGCCTCTAAGATAAGTAGAATGAAGCAACAATGAGCTTATACTGTACATAAAAATACCACAAATCAATAGGGGGAACAGAAACTGAACCTGGAATGTGGAGATGTGTGCTGGAAAGCAGTGCTATACTGCATGAACAATGAATTAACCCTTTACATGAAAGTGTAAAGGCAAGAAAATTCTTGCCTCAAAAACACTCTGACCGGCCGGTTAAGGCTACCTAAATAAGGCCCCCTGTGTGAGGTGAAAATGTAAAGATAGATACATGTAATATCAGCAAAATCACATTATGTGGGCTGAGCCTGTAGATAAAGCACACACAGAGAGGCATGTACATGACAGGTAACAATGACAAATGCCAAAAGGGGGGTCACAGAAGTACTTAGACCAGTCCAGCAAGGTAGTAGCAAACATTCACAGCCAAGAGAGTGTTCCTAGGTTCAGAAGGAGTAAACCGAAACCGCTCCACTTTGCATGCTCCCAAGATGACAGGGGCACAGACTGCGAGATCCAGCAGGGAGGGGGAAACACAGCTGAGGGCACCACCGCATCCTGAAGAGACAGACATTAGTGATAATGTCAATGTTATTCCTGATTTTGATAAGTTCTTTACTTGATTGTTCTATAACAAGGATCATCAAGTCAAACGAACATTTATTCAGGATACCGATCCATTTTTTACAAAATGTGGGGTCACCTCGGCCAATCGTGGGTTGATTATTAACCCTGAAACCCCTAGGTATGAGGCCCTCTTTGTGGTAATGAGACAGTGTTACGCCATGTAGATAAAAATCAACCTCCTTTTTCTTACATTTTATAAGGTCATTATATATATATGTGCAGGTTTGTCCGGTCCAAACACAGGTGAAATCTCAGAGTCACTATAACTCACTGTGTCAGAAATCACAGTGAGAATACCAGCCACATCATCAAACTCCTCCATAAGTCACCAAAATCAAATAGTCACAATAATAAATCACTGTAATCTTCAACCCTGTGTGTCAGCAGTGTCTAGCAATAATAGTGTGGGTGCACTTAGTTCATAAATGGATATAAAATAGAAAAAGAACAAAAAGCACTCCGTAATAATAGTCACTGGTGTGGGTGCAGATCCTATAATGAAGAATAAGTAATACGATACCGTTTGGAAACGAAACCAGCAGGCAGCACTCCAGAATTGAACAAACAAGTGTATTAAAAAAATAAACACAAAACCAAGGTTTCGGTCCACATGACAGAATATCCAGAGGGTCCAAGGCAGATGTCGTTTAACCCAAAGAAGTGCCTGTCCAGTGCTAACAGTAAAGAACCCTCAACCAACAATACCAGGGAAGCAGAGCCGGAACCAGCCCTGAAGATGTACTGCAAGCTGCCAGTCATACAGCTGTGACAGCCTTTATTCTAAATCAGCCGTAGCCGTGCCGCTCTAATAACCGCAGCCAGACGCGGTCTGTTTTCTTTTTTTCCGTGCTGTTTTCATTATGTTAGCGCTCAGATTTTTAGCGCTGTCTGCAATACTGCAATACCGTCTAGAAACTCAGGTGGGCGATCGCGAGCTGTTGTCTTCAAAGTCTAATAGCAATTCAACCTACAGTACAGCCGTATATTTTCTGCAAGTCTGTGTGTGCACGCGCAGTTATTGTAAATTTGAAGATTTATACAGTACAGTATTTCAAAAATATAACGTTGCGTCTTCTTCCGAATAAAAAATTATCACATTTCTATATGTATTATTTAGTAATCAATACTTTTACTTCTTTTCATACTGTTTTTATTTTATGCGCATGCATGTACTGTATGTCTCATTTGAACATTGTTGAAACGCATAGGCTTGTTACAGTATCACATTTCTGCACATTAAACATTATGATGACCTTTTGAAAATATTTCTTTGAACTGATAATCCATCATACAGCGCTATCCCCCTCGCTCCCACACACACACAAGGCTCAAGGATTTCTACTTCTTATCTACAGTACACCTCTCCCACACCACACCATTCATTTGTAATGGATGGCTTTCTGGCTTGAATCTTCCCGAGCCTATCATCACATTCCTGCGCATGCGTGTATGACTTCCCATTCAATTACTGTAGAAGTTCAAGTCTTACAAAAAATGTTTGTTTTTTTTCTCGACAAGTGTCTGCATAACAATTCTTGCTATTCTGAGAATCAATCAGTACTAATGCGCATGCGTGTATAACTTTCCATTCAATTAGAAGTTCAAGTCTGAAAAAAAGTTTTGTTTTTTTTGTTATTTTTTTCCGTTTCTCAACATGTGCCTGCATAACAATTCTTGATATTCTGATAATCAATCAGTACTGTAGCTTTTTAATTCTACACTAGTCATGCACATGCTTTATGCGTTGGGTGGCATACTGTGATTTTTATTTGGGGGTGTGGGGATCAAAACATTATGATGACCTGTTGAAAATATTTCTTTGAACTACAGGTAATCCATCATACAGCTTCTCCCCTCCCCCCACACACACACAAGGCTCAAGGATTTCAACTTCTTATCGACACCTCTCACAAACCATTCATTTTCAAATGGTTGGCTTTGTGACTTTAATCTTCCCGAGCCTGGTCTCACATTTCTGCGCCTGCGTGTAATTCTCTTTTGGACCTTGTTGATTTTTAATGCACAAACCATGAGAATGACTCATCCATCCATTTTAATATTTTAATCTGATTAGCCCTTCTTGGCAACTACTGTAACTAGTGTAGACTTGTGAGGCTTTGAGGCTTTGCTGAGCTGTGTTATCTCACCCGTTGACTAATGCGCGATAATAGATAACCTTTAACCGCTCCCCCCACCACTTCACACACAAGCTTTACAACGTGAATAGAAATGTTTATCCACACATTCCCGAATTTAATATGTAAATTTGATAAGCCCTTCTTGGCAACTACAGTAGTGTAGCCCACCCCTAACCACTTCACACACAAACCCAAAGCCTTCTTGAAGAATCCCCCCCACACATTCAAAGTGAATTTAAAGTTCAAAGGAAAAAAAAGAGACATCCTTTTTTTAAGGACTGATTTAAAGAAAAACATTATTTGAATCATGTTTTTGATAAATTACAATTTTTTGTCATTCTTTCTTATTCTTTGGGGGGTGGGTGGGGATGTTTCAATGGTTATCGTGAATGTTAAGAAATATTTATTTTATCAGGAATAAAAAATACAAATAATCATGAATAATACAAATTACAGTCTTTATCTTCTTTGTAAATATACTGTACTGTAGTTCTTCTGTCAGTTGAAAATTAAGGTCCGACGGATAATCATGGAAGAATGAAAAATACAAATAATCAAGAATAATGCAAATTTATAATAATAAAAACAGTAATATAAATTTTGTACAAAATAAATTAAATATAAAAAATGTTGATTCTTGTAAATTGTATTAATTAATTAATTGTTTCCTTACTTACTCCATAAATGTTTTTAAACTTACTCCACCAATAAAAAAGTTGATTCTTGTAAATTGTATTAATAAATAAATGTTTATCCTTACTTACTCCATATACAGTATGTTTTTTTGACTTACTCCATAAATAAAAAAATGTTGTCTTTTAAATTGTTTCATTGTGTCTCCTCTTATAACAAAATACAGTGTTTCTAGAACATACAGTACTGTACAGTAAGTAAGTAATGGTTGGTTAATTAATGTACAGTAGTAAACACAAGAATTTTCCGTGATGCATACTGTACAGTACTGTACTGTATAATGTAGACATGCACATTACATCAAAACAGTATTACAACAATACATACTATACAGGTATAGAATACACATACTGTAATACATGTAGAATAATGCATACTTTTTATTTTGGGGGTTTATTATACAGTATGTAAAAAAGTATTGTGTACTGTATGAAAATAACAGCATACTGTGTCAGGTTTTCTATTAAGCTCACAGTTATTCTATCCTAATCAATAAAAATGGCACTGCCACTAGATTGTTGCCTCCGGTACATGGATTTTTAAATCAGATTCAGCAATGTGCAAGCATTGTTAAAAAAAGCGATATTATCCATCGAAATCCCTCCATTTGCCGTTCTCCGCCTGATGATAAAGTTTCTTTTCTGAGCAAAAATAAAAGTATTACTGTAATGGTTGGCTCAAATTAGTCAGTCCCCTAAAGAAGTTCCCACAGTCAGTCCACACAGTCCCCTCGGTCAGTCCCAACAATAATTTTCTCGGGGGGCGTCTCTTGTTCACATACACGCGTGCGCCTAAATGTAATGACACGCATATGCGTTTCAACAAGGTTCTAATGAGACACAGTACGCGCATGCGCCTAGCTGTCCACCAATTGTTCAGTATCTGCTGTAGAAGTTGTTCAGCCACTGATATTGCTGCACTACATTTTCGCGAATTGTGACTAAAATAATAGAACTAAATAACCATAAGCAAAGCGATTGATTACAGGAGAATCACTTGACTGTGCATTGATATTGATATGTTAAAAAAAGAATTAACTATTGCAGCTGTACTCACCATAGACTTTGCCAATCGGTTGGCGCCGAGCCACTGCCAGTCCCGTATTCTTGATTATACACATAGTTGACAGGTGACAGCGGGCCTGTTACACCTGTAGTTGACAGCTGATGAAGCTGGAACTCTTTTTGGTACATGAAAGCTTGCTGATATCTGTACGTGAAATCCTGCTCAGGCTAGAGGTATCAAGGCGGGGACAGATTGCAAGGGTTTCCGGTCAGCAGGTTTTCACTAACGATCGGACCGTTATTGGAAGCCGGTGCTGGCGCTGGCGCATTGCTTGCCTGGGACTGACGATTCTTAGTTGGTTTTACCATGACCTTTCGCCTTTTGAAGTCTCCATGAACAAAGATACTGGAAATATCTGGCGAAACACACCAATACCCTCCTCTAACTCCGGGTGCGGGATCATTACGAAAACTTTTTCCTTATTGCTCGCTTCCACACACGAGCATCTGGTGAAAATTTGTAAAGGTCATAATTTTCAATAAAATATTGATCAATTTGACCAACTGTGGCCAGCTTATCATCTGCTGCATTAATTATGGGCCATATTAAATAAGCGTACGTTATGTCGGGTTTTTTGAACACGTACTGCAGTGGTGTACTCATCTTGGAAATCTCTGGACAATAGAACACCAGACACTGTGCATTGAGTTTTTAATATGAAACGCCTAAATTGATACAGTATTGTAACTTCTTCAGTACCAAGGTCAATTCACAATAGACCACTGTTGTATTTTTTAAACACCTGCAAGTCGACACATTACTTAAGCATATGTACAGTACTGTAGTGTACACATTAGAATTCATTACAATTCATGAATATCTGCCATCTGGCGGATACGCGAAGAATTGCCCCCAATTAAATCCGAACCATTATCATTAAACAGATCAAGCCCGGGTGACGGCCGGCATGAATGCGGCATGAATGCGGCATGAATGTGGCATGAAAGCGGTCAAGCGCGGCATTCTGAAAAAGCCACCACAAAATAACCGAGAAGTGTTAAAATAAAAGCGGCGGGGGCTGTAACTGTGATCTGCTCTGTGATGAATTGGAAATGGAGAGAGAAAATAATGCTGAGCTACAGAAGACTGTGCTCGCAATTTACTCTGCAGCCAAGATCGAATTGGAGGATCTCAAGACAGAGCTAGCCACTGCAAACACTACTAATGCCACCATGGTAGAAAAACAGAGCAAATCTGATAGAATGATTGCTAATCTGAAGCAGAAGTTTGAGGAAGCGCTGAAGTAGATTACAGCCTTTCAGCAAGAGGTTCGTAAGTGCCATAGAGAGGTGGAAGTCTCTCAGAATGAGGTTCATACTCTGCACAGAATTGAATGCCTCACACCAGGAGGTCAACAGTGTCCAGAGAAAGGTGAACATATCCCAAAAGGAGGTTCATACTCTCCGCATAGCACTGGATGCCTCACACCAAGAGATCAGCAGTTGCCGCACAGAACTGGAAGTCTCTAAAAAGGAACTTCACAGTCTTGCTGAGGAGCTGGACATCTCTCAAGAAACTATCCTCAGTCTTAGAGAAAACATTGAGGGACATTCACCACTCAATAAGCCAGTGCTGCAGGGCTTTGTTTAAAAACCACTTTGACTAATAAAGAATGCTGCTGTACCCAGATGGACAGGGTGTGGAGGAACAATATGAAATGACCCCTATTAGGTATGTGGTATAGTAGTGATTTTCTTGGGATGTCAGGGGGAAGTCCGTGGACCCACCCAGACCACTTTAATCATACATAGTGTAACCCACAACGCCTGGGGGACTCCACAATGAAGGAACAAATGAGGAATAAATGACTCACATATGTCTTTAAATCCGTCTGATCTGCGGCGTGCTCCAAGCTGTATGGTAGAAATAGCAGGCAAAATAACCTCACCGGGGAGGAAAGACAGTGGTCACAGCCGCGCAGCAAGTGAACAAGGCTGGACTGTGCTGTGAAAAAATCTTCTTTATTATAGCATGGAAGTTAAAAAAGAGAGAGAGGGAGGCATCCCCCGCAACTCTAACACGTTTCAGCCACAACGGGCCTTTCTCAAAGAGTACATGTTACCTGCTGCCGTGTCAGCTGAAATACAAACCCACCCGGAAGTGACATCATTCCCACAGTGTGAGCAGTCACTCCCCTGATTGACAAGGGGAGCTCTGCTCACCTGGTGAGCATGAACGCACCCGTGATGAGCTACTACCAGGAGTCAGGGCAGAAATTTGGCAAAGACATTGCCTATGTAAAAACAATTAGGTTACATCAGATGTTTAAATAACCATTTATACAACTATAATAAACCTTGCAGGGAGATAAGACAACAATACTATTCACCAAACAATTTTCTATTAACCTCTACCTGCTGTGGTAATGAGACAAATAAAAATGATATTGAGCAAAAAGATGCATTAAAGGGTTAAAATCAAGTAATAGCAGGGGGTGGATTGTATGAGACATTTCATTTTAGACAATAATTAGGATTATCTTACATTCATTCTATTTTGAACAGACTTCAGAACAAAGTCAAATGGTTACATGTAACCAAATGATATATAGAAAACAATGTATATACATTTGTAGCAATTTGGTTGTTTTGCTGCACATCAAATGGACATTGAAAGACTGAAGATATGAATTTACTGACAGCTTTTTCTAATTTGTCAAAACACTCAACAGAGTCAATGATACAACAATGATATCCAATGAGTATGAACAATAAAAATATCAGAAATAAAGGATATATATATATGCAAAAAACAAGATGAATTATGTCTCAAATAATTAACTATTTGTTAAGCAATTAATTGTCCTTTTGAGCATACCAATCATAACAAAACCTAACTTGGTCTAGATCTTAATTCATGGTTTACTATTCCAAACATAGAAAACGAAAACCACTGTAAGCTCATTATGACTCTATCTACCTAGTCGCATAAATCCTAACAAATGAAGACCTAAAGGGTCCTAGTACAGGGTATATATTTCAAATTGCTCAAAGACCAATCTATTTATTAAAAAAGGTACATTAATAAACAATTTTTTGTGTGTGTGATTTGTAAATAAGTTTGATGTGCAAAGAAAATACAACAGAATAATAACAAAAGAAACAAAAACTGGATTTTATAACAGAACAGGGGTTGCCAGGTAAGGGGGAGAAAAAACAAACAATTAAAGAAAGTGCTTTATCTCCCAATCAGTATTGATTCCTTTTGGTGACATGGTGTCCATAGTAAATATCCAGAACATCTCCTTTTGATTAAGGATGTTCTGTCGGTCACCTCATCTGACATGGGGTGAGATGTGATTTATCCCACTGAATGTTAACAAATCTAGTTTGCCCATTGGGCATTCTAAAAAATGTCTTCCCACTGGCAATCTCTGATCTCCATTTTTTATGCTTCTGATGTGTTCCATTATACGATTCTTTAGAGGTCGTATGGTTCTTCCAATGTAACTCTTGCCACAACCACATGTTAAGATGTAGATTACAAAATTGGTGTTACATGTGATAAAACTCTTAAGTTTAATTTTATCCTTGTTGATCTTAGAGTGTATTATTTTCATGGGCTTGCCAAAGTTACACACCCTGCAGAAACCGCATTTAATGAAACCTGCAGGTGGAATGAAACTTTTAGTTTTTTTGCAACAGATTAATGAACAAGCTAGGTGAGATGTAACTTGCCAACGATTTGGCTTTTTTAAAAACAAATTTAGGTGGTTGTTGAATATATGGCTTTAATTTGTTGTCTAAACTCAGAACACTCCAATGTTTAGCAACTATGGTGCGAATTGTATTTGCTTGTCTACTGTGCTGAGTGACAAAATACAAAGGTGTATAACCAATACCTCCAGTATTCTTTGAGCGTTTTTTTAACAAATCCAAACGTGGGGTATGGTAAGCGTGTTCAAAAGCCCTCTGTAGGTCGCAGTCACTGTAACCCCTAAGGCAGAATCTAGACGCTAATTTTTTTGATTGTTCTTTAAAATGATCTTCCTCTGAACATATGCTTCTGAGTCGTAAAAATAGCGCCTTAGGGATGCCTCTAATTAGAGGCTTAGGATGTCCGCTATCCACCTTAAGTAATGTGTTCCTTGAATTAATTTTTCTGAACACATCTGACTGAATATGCTGATTAGTATCAACATACAATGACAGATCCAGGTATTCAATCTTTTGTGTGTCAAATGAAAATGTGAATTTTAAATTATAATCGTTACAATTTAAATGGTCCACGAATTCCGTCAGTGACCTTGCATCACCTTCCCAAATCATAAACAGATCGTCAATAAATCTACGATAAAAATTGATATTATTTCGAAAAGGGTTAGTGTGACTATAAATGTGAGTGAACTCCCAAAAACCCATAAATAAATTTGCATAAGATGGTGCGAATGAAGTGCCCATTGCTGTGCCTCGTGTCTGTAAGTAAAATTGTGAATCAAATAGAAAGTAATTGTGTGTTAATAAAAATAATATGGATTCTATAATGAAAGTGGATTGTGCAGGTGATAAAGATGAATTATTAAGAAAATGTTGAGTTGCCGTGATACCGTGTGCATGATCAATAATTGTGTAAAGGGATATGACATCTAAAGTAACCCAAAGTAAATTGGAAGACCATGTGAAATCTGAAAGTAAATTAAGCAAATCAGTGGAATGCCGAAGGTATGACGGAAGTTCGTGGACCAACGCTGCATAAAAATATCAATGTATCTGGATAAACCATCTCCCAAAGATCCAATACTCGAAATTATTGGTCGACCAGGAGGGTCAACCAGAGTCTTATGGATCTCTGGGAGATGGTGAAAAATGGGAATAACCGGATGATCAACATAAAGAAAGCTTCTTTCCTTCTCACTCAGCACCTATAGAACCACTCCAAAATCTAAGATGTTTTTGATTTGAGCCAAAAATACATCTGTTGGGTCAGATTTAAGTGACATATATGAACTTGAGTCCTGTAATTGCCTAAGGGCCTCAGTTCTATACTTCACATTATTCTGAACAACGACTGCACCCCCCTTGTCGGCACTTTTTATGACCAGATTTTTATTTTTAGTCAGATTATGAATAGAGAACTTTTCCTCTTTTATCAAATTGTTGCCGAAATTGGGGGTCAAGCCATATCCCTTTGCCAATAGTAACAAATCCCGCTCAACTAGCTTCTCAAACATTGCTATGTGTGGACCCTTCATATATGATGGATAAAAATTGGATCTGCTTTTTAATCCTGAATCTCTGGGTCCCACTAAAAATGAAGAGATAGGATCAACCACCTCATCTGTGTCTTGCTCATCCAACAAGCTATTCCTGTCATGCAGTGTGCACAATTCACAGAATGAGGCTAAGTTATCAACCATGGAATGAGATTCCAAAGAAGATAAATCCATGCTCTGTACGACAACAGGAGGGGTGATTGTGGCAGAATTATCCAGCTGTAAATCTGCAATTTCATCATGTTTGCAAAAAAACTTTTTTAACACCAGCTTTCTAACAAAACATTGTAAATCAATTATTGTATCGAACAATTTGACATTTTCAAGGGGGGCAAAGTATAATCCCTTGTTAAGTAAGGAAATCTCAATCACTGAAAGAGGAACCCCAGAAATATTGATGACGTTATCTGGTTGCTCTAGGTGTATTTCTTTCGTTTTGAGACTGCGCCCTCGTCTCTTTGAGCGCCTTGTCCTTGATCGTTTTTTTGATGATCAAAAAGCAAAGGTGTATATCTTTGTTCCCCTTGTGTCCCATGGCCATATTCAGATTCATGATCACTGGAATGTTCATATTGATTAGAAGCTTTATTTGAAGAGAAGGAAACTCCATGGGAATGATAATCACTGTCCGAAGCATCCGAGAAACTAGATTGATCGCCTGATCTCTTTTTTAATATTGAAGGTCGTGTGTCTGGTTTGTCTTTAGACCCTTGTGGATTTCGTTGTTGGTTCTTTTGTTTAGATCTTTTTTGGGGGGTACTAGCAGTTCTAATGGGCCGTGGTGGTTTTTGCCATACATAAACCTGTCCCCGCTCATACTAATCCAAGCGATCAAGATCAAATTTGATTTGTTTCTTTTCCATGATCTATTTGTCAAGTTTGCTTATGTTTTGATAGAGAAGTTTATCATTGCTGACAAAATGAGACATATGTTCAAACTTGTCAAGTTGATCCTGGAGTTTTTTTTTATCTTTTCCAATAACACATTTTTCTCAGATATCTTGGTCTGTATAATCAGTTCCATTATTTCATTGAACATGAGTCCGAAATGTTAGTCCAATTTCCCTCAAATTCTCAGCTTATAAAACCAAAGGATGGTGTTTTTTAAATTCTTAACCCCCTTGGTATTCTTTTATTACATACATAATTCTCCAAGGAGGTAATTTCCCACCATAACTTGATTTTTTGCCTGAGAAGTTTCTCCAATGTGACAAAATATGACGACAAATTCATCTTGTCATCACAAATAACATCATTAGAATTATTGAAAATATATGCTACGTGTTTGGAACGTCCTGTGTTATCTGAGCAACTTGCTACATACAGTATGCTGTAGATCTTGGAATAGCATCAGGAATATCTCCATACTCAGTTAAAGCCATAGTGTCCATGATATAGCAAGAAATAGCAAGAAAAATGTTGATTCTTGTAAATTGTATTAATAAATAAATGTTTATCCTTACTTACTCCATATACAGTATGTTTTTTTGACTTACTCCACAAATAAAAAAAATGTTGAGTCTTTTAAATTGTTTCATTGTGTCTCCATTTATAACAAAATACAGTGTTTCTAGAACATACAGTACTGTACAGTAAGTAAGTAATGGTTGGTTAATTAATGTACAGTAGTAAACACAAGAATTTTCCATGAGGCATACTGTACAGTACTGTACTGTATAATGTAGGCATGCATATTACATCAAAACAGTATTACAACAATACATACTATACAGGTATAGAATACACATACTGTAATACATGTAGAATAATGCATACTTTTTATTTTGGGGGTTTATTATACAGTATGTAAAAAAGTATTGTATACTGTATGAAAATAACAGCATACTGTGTCAGGTTTTATATTAAGCTCACAGTTATTCTATCCTAATCAATAAAATGCCACTGCCACTAGATTGTTGCCTCCGGTACTTGGATTTTTAAATCAGATTCAGCAATGTGCAAGCATCGTTAAAAAAAAGCGATATTATCCATCGAAATCCCTCCATTTGCCGTTCTCCGCCTGATAATAAAGTTTCTTTTCTGAGGAAAAATAAAAGTATTACTGTAATGGTTGGCTCAAATTAGTCAGTCCCCTAAAGAAGTTCCCACAGTCAGTCCCCACAGTCCCCTCGGTCAGTCCCAACAATAATTTTCTCGGGGGGCGTCTCTTGTTCACATACACGCGTGCGCCTAAATGTGATGACACGCATATGCGTTTCAACAAGGTTCTAATGAGACACAGTACGCGCATGCGCCTAGCTGTCCACCAATTGTTCAGTATCTGCTGTAGAAGTTGTTCAGCCACTGATATTGCTGCACTACATTTTCGTGAATTGTGACTAAGATAATAGAACTAAATAACCATAAGCAAAGCGATTGATTACAGGAGAATCACTTGACTGTGCATTGATATTGATATGTTAAAAAAAGAATTAACTATTGCAGCTGTTCTCACCATAGACTTTGCCAATCGGTTGGCGCCGAGCCACTTCCAGTCCCGTATTCTTGATTATACACATAGTTGACAGGTGACAGCGGGCCTGTTACACCTGTAGTTGACAGCTGATGAAGCTGGAACTCTTTTTGGTACATGCAAGCTTGCTGATATCTGTACGTGAAATCCTGCTCAGGCTGCAGGTATCAAGGCGGGGACAGATTGCAAGGGTTTCCGGTCAGCAGGCTTTAACTAACGATCGGACCGTTATTGGAAGCCGGTGCTGGCGCTGGCGCATTGCTTGCCTGGGACTGACGATTCTTAGTTGGTTTAACCATGACCTTTCGCCTTTTGAAGTCTCCATGAACAAAGATACTGGAAATATCTGGCGAAACACACAAATACCCTCCTCTAACTCCGGGTGCGGGATCAATACAAAAAAACACGGATCGATACATAACTTTTTCCTTATTGCTCGCTTCCACACACGAGCATCTGGTGAAAATTTGTAAAAGTCATAATTTTTAATAAAATATTGATCAATTTGACCAACTGTGGCCAGCTTATCATCTGCTGCATTAATTGCGGGCCATTTTAAATAAGCGTACGTTATGTCGGGTTTTTGAACACGTATTGCAGTGGTGTACTCATCTCGGAAATCTCTGGACAATAGAACACCAGACACTGTGCATTGAGTTTTTAATATGAAACGCCTAAATTGATACAGTATTGTAACTTCTTCAGTACCTAGGTCAATTCACAATAGACCACTGTTGTATTTTTTAAACACCTGCAAGTCAACACATTACTTAAGCATATGTACAGTACTATAGTGTACACATTAGAATTCATTACAATTCATGAATAACTGCCTCCTGGCGGATACGCGAAGAATTGCCCCCAATTAAATCCGAACCATTATCATTAAACAGATCAAGCCCGGGTGACGACCGGCATGAATGCGGCATGAATGCGTCATGAATGTGGCATGAACGCGGTCAAGCGCGCGGCATTCTGAAAAAGCCACCACAAAATAACCGAGAAGTGTTAAAATAAAAGTGGCCGTGGCTGTAACTGTGATCTGCTCTGTGATGAATTGGAAATGGAGAGAGAAAATAATGCTGAGCTACAGAAGACTGTGCTCGCAATTTACTCTGCAGCCAAGATCGAATTGGAGGATCTCAAGTCTGAGCTAGCCACTGCAAACACTACTAATGCCACCATGGTAGAAAAACAGAGCAAATCTGATAGAATGATTGCTAATCTGAAGCAGAAGTATGAGGAGGCACTGAAGTAGATTACAGTCTTTCAGCAAGAGGTTCATAAGTGCCATAGAGAAGTGGAAGTCTCTCAGAATGAGGTTCATACTCTGCATAGAACTGAATGCCTCACACCAGGAGGTCAACAGTGTCCAGAGAGTGGTGAACATATCCCAAAAGGAGGTTCATACTCTCCGCATAGCACTGGATGCCTCACACCAAGAGATCAGCAGTTGCCGCACAGAACTGGAAGTCTCTAAAAAGGAACTTCACAGTCTTGCTGAGGAGCTGGACATCTCTCAAGAAACTATCCTCAGCCTTAGAGAGAACATTGAGGGACATTCACCACTCAATAAGCCAGTGCTGCAGGGCTTTGTTTAAAAACCACTTTGACTAATAAAGAATGCTGCTGTACCCAGATGGACAGGGTGTGGAGTAACAATATGAAATGACCCCTATTAGGTATGTGGTATAGCAGTGATTGTCTAGGGATGTCAGGGGGATGTCAGTGGACCCACCCAGACCCCTTTAATCACGCATAGTGTAACCCACAACGCCTGGGGACTCCACAATGAAGGAACAAATGAGGAATAAATGACTCACATATGTCTTTAAATCCGTCTGATCTGCGGCGTGCTCCAAGCTGTATGGTAGAAATAGCAGGCAAAATAACCTCACCGGGGAGGAAAGACTGCGGTCACGGCTGCGCAGCAAGTGAACAAGGCTGGACTGTGCTGTGAAAAAATCTTCTTTATTATAACATGAAAGTTAAAAAAGAGAGAGAGGGAGGCACCCCCCGCAACTCTAACGCATTTCAGCCACAACAGGCCTTTATCAAAGACCCTGTCCATCTGGGCACAGCAGCATTCTTTATTAGTCAAAGTGTTTTTTAAACAAAGCCCTGCATCACTGGCTTATTGAGTGGTGAATGTCCCTCAATGTTCTCTCTACCTGTCTATTGTAACCAGTAGCTAGATCCTCCACAGACTTATGCTGTATATACAAACGAACTTTCCTTTGGCTGAACTGTTGGCTGTTTTTCAAATATATATTTTTTTGAAAATTGTTTTTTCACAAAGTCATGGTTTTTAACTGATTGATGGGGATTCTTCTTTTTCTGCATTGCTCGTGGATTTATAAGTATATTTTTTTTCAGTTGCATACCTTCTACATGAGTTTACAGACAAAGATTTAAGTCATTGCCTTTTTCTTGCTATTTCTTGCTATATCATGGACACTATGGATTTAACTGAGTATGGAGATATTCCTGATGCTATTCCAAGATCTACAGCATATGTAGCAAGTTGCTCAGATAACAAACAAGTAGCAAATATTTTAAATAATTCTAATGATGTTATATGTGATGACAAGATGAATTTGTCATCATATTTTGTCACATTGGAGAAACTTCTCAGCAAAAAAATCAAGTTATGGTGGGAAATTACCTCCTTGGAGAATTACGTATGTAATAAAAGAATACCAAGGGGGTTAAGAATTAAAAAAAACACAATCCTTTGGTTTTATAAGCCGAGAATTTGAGGGAAATTGGACTAAAATTTTGGACTCATGTTCAATGAAATTAATGGAACTGATAATACAGACCAAGATATCTGAGAAAAATGTGTTATTGGAGAAGATAAAAAAAACTCCAGGATCAACTTGACAAGTTTGAACATATGTCTAATTTTTTCAGGAATGATAAACTTCTCTATCAAAACATAAGCAAACTTGACAAAGAGATCATGGAAAAGAAACAAATCAAATTTGATAGTGATCACTTGGATTATGAGCGGGGACAGGTTTATGTATGGCAAAAACCACCACGGCCCATTAGAACTGCTAGTACCCCCCAAAAAAGATCTAAACAAAAGAACCAACAACGAAATCCACAAGGGTCTAAAGACAAACCAGACACACGACCTTCAATATTAAAAAAGAGATCAGGCGATCAATCTAGTTTCTCGGATGCTTCGGACAGTGATTATCGTTCCCATGGAGTTTCCTTCTCTTCAAATAAAGCTTCTAATCAATATGGTCATTCAGTGATCATGAATCCGAATATGGCCATGGGACACAAGGGGAACAAAGATATACACCTTTGCTTTTTGATCATCAAAAAAACGATCAAGGACAAGGCGCTCAAAGAGACGAGGGCGCAGTCTCAAAACGAAAGAAATACACCTAGAGCAACCAGATAACGTCATCAATATTTCTGGGGTTCCTCTTTCAGTGATTGAGATTTCCTTACTTAACAAGGGATTATACTTTGCCCCCCTTGAAAATGTCAAATTGTTCGATACAATAATTGATTTACAATGTTTTGTTAGAAAGCTGGTGTTAAAAAAGTTTTTTTGCAAACATGATGAAATTGCAGATTTACAGCTGGATAATTCTGCCACAATCACCCCTCCTGTTGTCGTACAGAGCATGGATTTATCTTCTTTGGAATCTCATTCCATGGTTGATAACTTAGCCTCATTCTGTGAATTGTGCACACTGCATGACATGAATAGCTTGTTGGATGAGCAAGACACAGATGAGGTGGTTGATCCTATCTCTTCATTTTTAGTGGGACCCAGAGATTCAGGATTAAAAAGCAGATCCAATTTTTATCCATCATATATGAAGGGTCCACACATAGCAATGTTTGAGAAGCTAGTTGAGCAGGATTTGTTACTATTGGCAAAGGGATATGGCTTGACCCCCAATCTGACTAAAAATAAAAATCTGGTCATAAAAAGTGCCGACAAGGGCAGTGCAGTCGTTGTTCAGAATAATGTGAAGTATAGAACTGAGGCCCTTAGGCAATTACAGGACTCAAGTTCATATATGTCACTTAAATCTGACCCAACAGATGTATTTATGGCTCAAATCAAAAACATCTCAGATTTTGGGGTGGTTCTACAGGTGCTGAGTGAGAAGGAAAGAAGCTTTCTTTATGTTGATCATCCGGTTATTCCCATTTTTCGCCATCTCCCAAAGATCCATAAGACTCTGGTTGACCCTCCTGGTCGACAAATAATTTCGAGTATTGGATCTTTGGGAGATGGTTTATCCAGATACATTGATATTTTTTTGCAGCGTTGGTCCACGAACTTCCGTCATACCTTCGGGATTCCACTGATTTGCTTAACTTACTTTCAGATTTCACGTGGTCTTCCAATTTACTTTGGGTTACTTTAGATGTCACATCCCTTTACACAATTATTGATCATGCACACGGTATCACGGCAACTCAACATTTTCTTAATAATTCATCTTTATCACCTGCACAATCCACTTTCATTATAGAATCCATATTATTTTTATTAACACACAATTACTTTCTATTTGATTCACAATTTTACTTACAGACACGAGGCACAGCAATGGGCACTTCATTCGCACCATCTTATGCAAATTTATTTATGGGTTTTTGGGAGTTCACTCACATTTATAGTCACACTAACCCTTTTCGAAATAATATCATTTTTTATCGTAGATTTATTGACGATCAGCATATTCAGTCAGATGTGTTCAGAAAAATTAATTCAAGGAACACATTACTTAAGGCGGATAGCGGACATCCTAAGCCTCTAATTAGAGGCATCCCTAAGGCGCTATTTTTACGACTCAGAAGCATATGTTCAGAGGAAGATCATTTTAAAGAACAATCGAAAAAATTAGCGTCTAGATTCTGCCTTAGGGGTTACAGTGACTGCGACCTACAGAGGGCTTTTGAACACGCTTACCATACCCCACGTTTGGATTTGTTAAAAAAACGCTCAAAGAATACTGGAGGTATTGGTTATACACCTTTGTATTTTGTCACTCAGCACAGTAGACAAGCAAATACAATTCGCACCATAGTTGCTAAACATTGGAGTGTTCTGAGTTTAGACAACAAATTAAAGCCATATATTCAACAACCACCTAAATTTGTTTTTAAAAAAGCCAAATCGTTGGCAAGTTACATCTCACCTAGCTTGTTCATTAATCCTTTGCAAAAAACTAAAAGTTTCATTCCACCTGCAGGTTTCTTTAAATGTGGTTTCTGCAGGGTATGTACCTTTGCCAAGCCCATGAAAATAATACACTCTAAGGTCAACAAGGATAAAATTAAACTTAAGAGTTTCATCACATGTAACACCAATTTTGTAATCTACATCTTAACATGTGGTTGTGGCAAGAGTTACATTGGAAGAACCATACGACTCTAAAGAATTGTATAATGGAACACATCAGAAGCATAAAAAATGGAGATCAGAGATTGCCAGTGGCAAGACATTTTTAGGAATGCCCAATGGGCAAACTAGATTTGTTAACATTCAGTGGGATAGATCACATCCCACCCCATGTCAGATGAGGTGACCGACAGAACATCCTTAATCAAAAGGAGATGTTCTGGATATTTACTATGGACACCATGTCACCAAAAGGAATCAATACTGATTGGGAGATAAAGCACTTTCTTTAATTGTTTTTTTTTTTCTCCCCCTTCCCTGGCAATTCTTGTTCTGTTATTAAATCCAGTTTTTGTTTCTTTGGTTATTGTACTGTTGTATTTTCTTTGCACATCAAACTTATTTACAAATCACACACACAAAAAATTGTTTATTAATGTACCTTTTTTAATAAATAGATTGGTCTTTGAGCAATTTGAAATATATACCCTGTACTAGGACCTTTTAGGTCTTCATTTGTTAGGATTTATGCGACTAGGTAGATAGAGTCATAATGAGCTTACAGTGGTTTTCGTTTTCTATGTTTGGAATAGTAAACCATGAATTAAGATCTAGACCAAGTTAGGTTTTGTTATGATTGGTATGCTTAAAAGGACAATTAATTGCTTAACAAATAGTTAATTATTTGAGACATAATTCATCTTGTTTTTTGCATATATATATATATCCTTTATTTCTGATATTTTTATTGTTCATACTCATTGGATATCATTGTTGTATCATTGACTCTGTTGAGTGTTTTGACAAATTAGAAAAAGCTGTCAGTAAATTCATATCTTCAGTCTTTCAATGTCCATTTGATGTGCAGCAAAACAAACCAAATTGCTACAAATGTATATACATTGTTTTCTATATATCATTTGGTTACATGTAACCATTTGACTTTGTTCAGAAGTCTATTCATAATAGAATGAATATAAGGTAATCCTAATTATTGTCTAAAATGAAATGTCTCATACAATCCACCCCCTGCTATTACTTGATTTTAACCCTTTAATGCATCTTTTTGCTCAATATCATTTTTATTTGTCTCATTACCACAGCAGGTAGAGGTTAATAGAATATTGTTTGGTGAATAGTATTGTTGTCTTACCTCCCTGCAAGGTTTATTATAGTTGTATAAATGGTTATTTAAACATCTGATGTAACCTAATTGTTTTTACATAGGCAATGTCTTTGCCAAATTTCTGCCCTGACTCCTGGTAGTAGCTCATCACGGGTGCGTTCATACAGAGCTCCCCTTGTCAATCAGGGGAGTGACTGCTCACACTGTGGGAATGATGTCACTTCCGGGTGGGTTTGTATTTCAGCTGACACGGCAGCAGGTAACATGTACTCTTTGAGAAAGACCCGTTGTGGCTAAAATGCGTTAGAGTTGCGGGGGGTGCCTCCCTCTCTCTCTTTTTTAACTTCCATGTTATAATAAAGAAGATTTTTTCACAGCACAGTCCAGCCTTGTTCACTTGCTGCGCGGCCGTGACCGCTGTCTTTCCTCCCCGGTGAGGTTATTTTGCCTGCTATCCTCAGTCTTAAAATTTAATCGCAAAGTCTCTCAGAAGGAGCATCAGACCCTCAACTTAGAGATGGAAGCCTCATGCCAGCAGACCGGGAATCTAAAAACAGAAGTGTGTAAATGGAAGGAGGACTACAAGGATGCCCTGAATATTACAGAGCCTGCAAAAAGAGAAAATTTAAGACTGAAAGAAGAAAATTCTGATTTGACAGACTACTCAATGAAAAGAATGAAAAGCTGCGTGAGCTTGAAGAAAAAAATAAACTTTTGGAAGATGAAAAGTTTGAAGAAGGGCACCGACTGAAGAATCAAATGCAAGGTCTGCGTACGTACCTCCAGAATGCCGAGGAGAAGCAGCAAACTCTGCAGGAAAAAAATCTGAAGGCTGCTAAAGAAGTACAAGTGCTCCAGGAACGTCTGATTACCCAGTGTGTCCCTGCAAAGCAGCATGAGAAACTGAAGGCTACCTTGACCATCACCAAAGCATCACTAGAGGCCAAGCTTAGAGGCCAGGTTACTCGGTACAAGAGGGAGCACAAGAAGGTCCAGAAACTGAGACAAGTAGCTGCGGCCCTAGCAAAGAAATTCATAGTGCTTCACAATATAATGAAGAATAAGTTGAAGCAAGCTCAGAGAAAGCACAGTGAGGAGATGAAGACCCTGAGAGAAGAATTACAGGATGCACTCAAGAAACAGGGTTCTCTCGCGGATGAGATAACAGTACTACAAGAAAAGGTATTGACCCTGCCCAAGCGTCAGAATCCCACAGCAACTAAAACCCTTGAAGACCAGGGTGCAGTGAGAGCTGGGAACATCGCTCATCTGAAAAACAAGGTTGTAACGTTTGATTCACCTAAACAAGCACTAGCTAAACCTTCAGCCACCCAACAGGCAACAAAAAAAGGTATACGTGCAGAATCAAAACCAGAAGAATACTTAGCTGCTGAAACTGAAAAGATAGAACATTCTCTGGAAGTGGATGTGGAATTGCAACTTAATCACAAAGAAGCTGAAATAGCAACTCCATTGAGTGGAAAAAGTGCAGAAATACAGCTTCAAGAACAGAAAACTCAAAGGGCTATTCTTAAACACTCTGCAACTGTCGCCATACAGTCTGCATACAAAAAGAGGAGCGCCGACGCAAGAGAAATCTCATGACCACTCAGTAAAAAAACTTTACTTAGAAAAAGTTCTCCTCAGGCTGAGGAGTGCTGATCTCAAGCACCTTTGGGAGGAGACATGAATAAACTGGAGAAAGGGTTCCAATCCCAGCGGGACTGAGGGTTCTCTTCCTTCATCCACTCTCATTCGAGTCACAGAGATATCTCGAATAAAAGTGGAAGGATGGGTTTCGGCCATGGTAAGCCCGAGCTTCCCACAAACCGGGGAGGTATGTAACAGGGACTTATTCCTATTAAAGAAACTTGCCTCTAATCCAGCAGTGTACTGGTTAATTGCACACCAGCAATTAGCCAACTCCACCTGGCTGATTTAGAACTCTGTGAAATAGCTGTCCTGAGACTAGAAAGAGGATTCCTTAGTCTCTCAATTGGGGGATGAACCAAGGAAGACAGATGTCATGAGCTGCAATGAGACTGCACGCTGACAGAAAGACAAAGGGGACAAGATTCTAAACCTGGATCCTGACAATGCCTTAGCACACAAGGGTGCGGACCCAAGAGAGCAGAGAAGCCTTCCCCTACAGCTACAAGACACAGATAAGACTTTCTTATGAGACTGTTGTATAGCTGTATATATGTATATATATTTGGGCTGGTAAATAGCTTAGGTTGCCACCCAGTTAGAGAGGGCTGAGCTACATGTGTAGATTGTCTCAAAAGCAGAGATAGGTTTTTGGTTGGCTTATTTTCATATGTTTTCCTGTGTTAAATGGACAGGCGCAATAAAGCCTAATTTTGGTTTCACTTTAAACGGTCTCCATTGGGTACCTCTGCACAAGTCTCTTATAGTGCCTCAGAAAGGGCTTCTTTCCCATGTATACTGTATGAGCTCATAACGTTAATCTTCAAATAACAATTACACACAAGTACTGAACGGCAATAAAAGACAAAATTGAATTGCAATTAGATTTTAAGACAAAAACCCGCGATCGCCCACTTCAGTTTCTCAATGGTATTGCAGACAACGTTAAATGCTATTTTCTGGGCTTGATCAAAAGACTAGTAATCTCGCGTCTTAAATCAAGAATATTTCGAGAAATCACGCACCATGACCCGGTAAGCAAAAGGATACAACGCGTGAAATGTTTGAATAAAAGCTGCTTCATCTGTACAACAACATCCTTTGACATTGCTGCTCAACATTCAGAACTCAAGCAAAGCCTATTTACAACCACCTCTAAATGCCTTTACACCAAATAATAACTTGGGGTGAGAGAGACACCGAATGGGTTGAGAGAGAGACACACAGAATGGGGTAAGAGACACACAGAATGGGGTGAAAGACACACATAATGGAGTGAGGCACACACAGAATGGGGTGAGATAGAGACACACAGAATGTGAAGACAGACACACAGAATGGGATGAGAGACACACAAAATGGGGTGAGAGAGACACATAATGGGATGAAAGAGACAAAGAATGGGGTGAGACAGAGTGGGGTGAGAGACCAATAATGGTATGAGATACACACAAAAAATAGCATGAGACAGAGAGACACAGAATTGGGTGTGAGAAACAGAATGGGATGTGAGAGACAGAATGGGATGAGAGACGCACAGAATGGGGTGAGAGAGATGCACAAAATGGGGTGAGAGATGCACAGAATGGGGGAGAGACATACATAATAGCAGGAGAGACACATAACGGGGGAAGAGAGATATGCACAGAATGGGGTGAGAGACATAGAATGGGGTGAGAGAGACACAATGGGGTGAGAGACACACACAGAATGGGGTGAGAGAGAGACACCCACAGACTGGGGTGAGAGAGACACAGAATGGGATGAGAGTGACACAGAATGGGGTGAGAGAGACACAGAAGGTGAAAACAGAGACACACAGATTGGGGTGAGAGACACACAGTGTGGGGTGCGTGTGTGTGTGTGTGTGTGTGAGATAGAGAGAGAGAGAGAGAGAGAGAGAGAGAGAGAGAGAGAGAGAGAGAGAGAGAGAGAGAGAGAGAGAGAGAGAGAGAGAGAGAGAGAGAGGATGAGATAGACAGTATTGGGTGAGTGAGAGGCACAGAATGTGGGGAGAGAAACAGAATGGGGTGAGAGAGACACAGAATGGGGTGAGAGAGAGACACAGAATGGGATGATAGACAGAATTGGGTGAGAGAGTGGGTGAGAGAGATACAGAATGTGAAGACCGAGACACACTAATTGGGATGAGAGAGAGACAGAATGGTGAGAGAGAGACACAGAATGGGGTGAGAGAGACACAGAATGGGATGAGAGACACAGAATAGGGTGAGAGAGAGAGACACAGTGTGGGGTGAGAGAGAGAGAGAGAGAGAGAGAGAATTGGTGAGATAGACAGAATTGGGTGAGAGAGAGACACATAATGGGATGAGAGACAGTGTGTGAGATGAGAGAGAGAGAATGGGTGAGATAGACAGAATGGGTTGAGTGAGAGACACAGAATGTGAAGACAGAGACACACAGATTGGGGTGAGAGACAAACAGAGAATGGGAAGAGAGACAGAATGGGGTGAGAGAAAGAGAGACATAATGGTGTGAGAGAGACACAGTGTGGGATGAGAGACACAGAATGGGGTGAGAGAGTGACACCGATTGGGGTGAGAGAGAGACAGAATGATGAGAGAGAGAGACAGCGTGGGTGAGATAGACAAAGAATGGAGTGAGAGAGACAGAAGGTGAAGACAGAGACCAACAGATTGGGGTGAGAGACACAGAATGCGGTGAGAGAGAGAAATAATGTGAAGAAAGAGAAACACAGAATGCGGTGTGAGGGAGACAGAATGGTGTAAGAGAGTGGGATGGTGAGGGGGTAACCAGGCCATCAATAAAGGTATTATGCCCAGCTGGTTACCTCTGATACATATTTGGGGGTTTAGAGTGTCAGCTCTTGAACCTGTTTATTGTATCTGCAATGTATGTAATTGTGCGACAATAAAGAATTTATGTGTTTTATCTTTCCAGGAGTGGCAGCAAGCAGAGATTGCTAGACTATGAGTTTTCGGGGGGATTTTGCAGAGGATTGTGCCTAGATAGTCAGGGTCCAGAGATGCTGGGTTCTCCAATAATGTACTCGGGAGTCAGGTCAGGCAGCCCGGATACATGTAGGCACAAGACTCCGGTCAAAATCCTGCTCTGGCAATGCTTTTGCGACTCACCGCTAGGACTCCCTGCTTCAGCACAGACCAGAAAGGTAAGTGGGGCATAGGGGTGTAAAGTATCTCCCGAACGGTATCCCTAGTTCAATGCCCGGTTACCCAGAACCAGTATAGAGGTTCTGGGGTACTCCAACCATATATGAGGTTGCAAGGGTTTTTAAGAAACCTAAGTCTGGTTTTCAGTTACATAGAGAAAACAGCCTTGAGAATGAACCTCCGTGTTTTTTCATTCTACCTAAAGGACTTAGAAAAAATATGTGAAAAGTATATTTTATTACATGGTGTTTTAATGGTATATATGCTTATGCACTGTATTATGAGCTGGAGACTTCCAGGTCCATGGTTCCGAGAGACCATGTGGCTCCTAAGCTTGGTGCCACCAAGTCTGCTCGGGTCCCGGACATGAAAGCCGCAGAGGTTGCCAAGGTGTGAAAGCCATTTGGGCAGCAGAGTTAGCCTCAAGTACTCATGTCTTGGGATGAATGGAAGTCATCGGACCACCATTTTCCCATCCCCAGACTTTGAAGAGCCTAACTTCACGGGTGCCATGTTGGCACAGCCCTTGTCAGAATCCCAATCCTTGCTTGCCTGTCTTAGGTAGGCTGGCAATGCTCTGATAGGCTGGTAGGATACTTCCCACGCTCGGATTGGCTGGAGTATTTCATGAATGAACTCTGAAATACTATAATAAACCCTCAGCGAGATTCACTCAGATTCTAAGCGCCAAGACTGCAGCAGCAAATTTGAAATCACCAAATCAGTGTTCTGAGTATTTTTAGTACTTTAGTTTCTCCATAGTTTATCAAGAGTTAATATAACAAAGTACCTATTTTACTGTACCAATACCTCTTTTTATTTGTGTTTGTCTCTCCCTACATATACCTGTCAGGGATGATGAACTGAGTCTATGCGCTGGAGGACTGTTTTTGTAGGGGTTGGAATACCTCCTTGGACTCTAACAGCAGGACTCTGCAGATGTAACATTTATATTTTATATCTATTCATCCCTGCCTTTCTTGTACCCTGGTTGTTGGTTGGCGCTACTTATTTCCTTTTTATCTGGAGATGTCATTAGTTTTATAAATATATATTTTTAATGTGTCCCGGTTTTTACTTTTGTAAATCTGGTCACCCTAGCATAAATTTCGTTTGCCTACTACTTATGTTATTTATACCTTGGGCATACTAGGAACTCCTTGACTGGGGATCATAGTTATCTGTACCTCCCTAAGGCGGACCACTATGTATATACATAGATACATCTGGTACTTGACGAAATGATTACTATATATTTACCTATTTAGGCTCCTTATTGTTCAAGTGTTTACCCTGACCTACCCACAGAGCTTGCACAGCTTTGGTAGCAACACTAGGGATACCATGAGATATATACATTTATTACAATTGATTTGGTATTACTCACTCTATTGGTTGCTACCCCCCTCCCACCCGCTCCCCTACAGGGGTATTTTAACTTCACAATTTGTTTTATTTCTATGTCACTTGCTTTTCGTCGTTATATAAGGTTTATTAAAGTTTTTTTATTTTTGGATTTTAACAGTGGATGTCATTGTTATACTTTAGGCCATCAGACATTTTCTGTGGATATATGGTCCTCTTATGGATTACGTTTATTTTTCTTTCAGACATTAGTCTATCTGTGGATATTGTATCCTCTAGCATTTATTTTATTTCATCTGGGACTTTGAGTCCATACTGAAGATATTTATATCTTTATGTAATTTGATTTTGCCGTGAGTGCAACTAATAGGGGACTTTAGTGACCTCTGTCACTTTCTTTCATTATACTATTGCTTCTTCCCCGTGCACCGGGTTTTCTTTCTATATATTATTTTGAAATTATAGTTTGAGCGACGTCCCATTCTCCTGTTTTTTATACCCTAGTTATACCTCATCTGCCATATATATGTTCACAGATGTCCCCCAATTTATGCAGATACATAATCAAAAATGTTTTATACCCTTTCACATCTTAATGTCATCAGTGAAGATGGAGAATTTGTTTCCTGTGAATCATTAATAAATCTGTTAAAAAGCTGTGGCCACAGTGTCAAACTTTGTGGCATTCAATTTATAAAGTATTTTCCACAAATAGCCAAACTACACTATGCCACGGGAGACCAAGTCTTATCATCACATTAATACCGGGATTCTGTATTGAGCACAACAAGGAGGGCAAAATAAATTGTAATTTATTTCCTTTTCAGACAAATACACAATTCTTCACACTTTCACTTAATAAACACTTACTGGGATGGGGAAACAAAATAAAATGTCCACGGAATGAATTGAAAACAAAGTCTCTGAGAACCACAGCATGCATGCAAGTGTGTGCACGAGTTGAGCCGTGCGACAATCCTTGGCTAGGGCACAAGTTGCCACCCCTGTATCTCCGCCGAAAGGAATCTTTTCGTTGGGTCATTACAGGATTCGCTCGGGAATCCTTAACTCAAACTAATTCTGGAAGAGGGGCACGATCCTTGGTTACGATTTTGTTAACCCCTCAAACTCCGGAACCGCTGATGCTGTAACTTGGACGAGTCATAGATAGAACTTAGATGGATCTAACTAGGACTGGGATGCTGGCATTTTTATAGGGTTAAGGGTCCTATCTCTAACATACCAAGCCAATCCTCCCATGGGAACAACTTTTCCCACCTATCCCAGACTTGCCAGTAGCTCACAAAATGGGCAGAAGTTGCTTCCCGGTTTGCTAGGAGCATGCGCTAACTTGACACCTAAGCTGCTTAGCATACCGGCCCAACCCCTTACCTGGCGAGAGTACGTCTGGGGTTTGGCTACCAAGTGTTGATAGCCCATGCTTCGCAGCGATATCTGGTACTTTGCAATAATCTGGCTGCCCTAACACCTAGGGTCTCTGAGGCTTTTAAACTCCAGACTTCTCCAGACACTGGGGCACCAACTCAGCAGGGTGCCCATTGAAGTATGAAGATGAAAAATTCCTCAGCTCATTCATCCTTAACATATTGACATGTTAATAGATTCATTGCCGGGCCGACAGGAAAGGGTTCCTGCCTTTACATTTTAAAATATACCTGAAACACATTTTATTTTTATGTGTACTTTCTGTATGTGTGGGTGATATAAAAACAACATGTATGTGAATGTTACATTCTCAACTATCTGTATTCCAAAAATTAGAGTGTTAGCTCCTTCCGAACAAAAGTAAGCTACTTAATTGAATAGGCTCTTGGATGTGGTTTGCAGCTTGAGCTCTGGCATACATACTGCTTGCCAGAATCGGTAACCGCAGAAGCACTCCACCACTTGACCGTAATTGATTAACGAAACTGCAGATACATTGTTGCATTCTGCCACTTCAACTAGACCGCAAACCACTTATCCACTTCAGTTTGTGGTTAAGACTTCCCCGGAGGGTTTTGTGGTTTAGGAAGTGATACAGGCATACCCCGCTTTAAGTGCACTCACTTTAAGGACACTCGCGAGTAAGTACATATCGCCCAATAGGCAAACGGCAGCTCATGCATGCGCCTGTCAGAATGTCCTGAACAGCAATACCGGCTCCCTACCTGTACCGAAGATGTGTGCAAGCGGGGAGACTATAGAGCCTGTTACACATGCGTTATTTACATTAGTTATGATGATTGCAGTACAGTACATGCATCAATAAGTGGGGAAAAGGTAGTGCTTCACTTTAAGTACATTTTCGCTTTACATACATGCTCCGGTCCCATTGCGTACGTTAATGCGGGGTATGCCTGTACAGAGCTTCAATGGAGCCGCTTACCACAGACGCACTTATTCAATTAACGCTTGGCACAGCGCTAGAAGCTCCCCCTTGTGTTGCGAATACAGTTTGCACATTCAACATACAGTACATTGATAGGACTACAGCTAGTTTCTGAGCTGCAAAACAGGGACATTACAGGGGATATATAGGGGAAACATGGCATTGTGGTGACCAACAATTAACCCCTTCATCTCCAACAAGGTTTAGGGGTAACCAGCCAGGTATAAGACCTTTATTATTAGCCTGGTTGTTAGCCCCTTCACCGCCACACACTAGTCAGGGCCACCAACAGGGGGGTAAAGCTGGGAATTCTGTCCTGGGGCTGGCCAGGCAAAGGGCCAGACATCCCTGCTGGCAACCCTACAGTTCTCTCTCTGCAGGCATGCCGGGCCCTCCCATTTTTGGGTTCTGCCTCCATCTGTCCCTCCCTTCCCTCCAACAAGAATGAAGGGCCCTCCCCTTAGCTGGACACACCCATCTACCTCTCCCTTCCCCAGCCCCTTTGGATGTGTATTTGCGAAAGGGGCGTATTGTGTGTGTATTAAGGGATGGGGGATTTGTGTGTGTGTGTGTGTGTGTGTGTGTGTGTGTGTGTATTTGGGGAGGGGACAAAAATTGTAAAACTAGACATGAAGTTTAGTAGTCTTAGTTATTTGATGTATTTATAAACTATTTTCCTAGGAAGTAAATGTCATGGGAGACCAGGCATTTACAAATTTTACCAGGATCATTCAATGAGCAAAACAGGTAAAGTGATATAAATTGTAAATTTATTCACAGGAAAAAGCATACACACAATGATACAAAAAATAATAAGAAAAGATACAGTTAGGGGCGTATGCAGAAAGCTCTGAAAAAAATTATCGGCAGGGGTTTGAACTCGCCATGTTTTTGCCGTCTTGCTCTCACGCTATGCAGGAAGGCCCGAAAACCTGCGAGAGCAACCTGAGCAAACATGACAAGTTGCCGGTGGCTAAATGGCCTGCCTGCCGAGAAGGGCTCCCCTGGCAAGATCTGCCTGCAGCAGAGAGAGGAGATCCCTCTCTCTCTGCGCATAACTCGCCGGAAAAAAATATTTTAAAATATAATTTTTTTTCATTGTTTAGATGAACAGGGGGTCTCCTGAGCTGAACCGCGTTGGTTTCGGGTCCGAGGACCCCATGCTTCCCGAGATACAGGCCCCGTTATGGGGTGCAAGTATCCCTCTGTTTGGAGATGTCCCGATCACGTGATCAGGACATTTAAATTCTGCAGGGTGATACCGGCACCCCATAACGGGGCCTGTATCTCGGGAAGCAGGGGGTCCCCAGATCTGGAACCAATGCGGTTCAGCTCAGGAGGCCCCCTGCTCATCTACACTAGTGTCAAAACACACATATCAATAAACAATAATTCATGACCGTAGCTGATAGCCGCTATGGTAATGAGGCTGCAATAATATAATTTTTATTAATAGTGTGCGGGAGCAGGGGGTCTCCTGAGATGAACCGTTTTGATTTCTGGCTCAGGGACCCCCTGCTTCCCGAGTTACAGGCCCTGGTATATGGCATCGGGTGTCAGTGTCGCCAACATCTTTATAGCGTCCACGTTGCGTGACGTGTGACATGTAAATAATGGGATAATAGCACCCCATACCGGGGCCTGTAACTCAGAATCAGGGGGTCCCGAGTCTGAAATCAATGTGGTTCAGCTCAGGAAACCCCCTGCTCCTGCACAATATTAATTAAAATACATTAAAGCAGCTTCATTACATTAGCGGCTATTCGCTAAGACAATGAAGGGGATAAGGCACAATAGCATGTTTATTGAGGACAATTGCCCCCAATAAACATTGCAATATGCAACACACCCACCCCCTGTGCCCCTAACAACCCCTATACCCCACTAACTTACATAACATATCTTCATTTGTGGGGATGCACTGGAAATATACTACAGGCCGGCGGTGGCCCTCGGATTATCCCGTTGGTGTTCGGAGGTCCCCGCTTGCCTGCAGTACCAATTCTGTGCCCAAAAAAATAAAATCACAAATACATAAATACTTTTAAATAAATACAACCCCACCCCCCTTCCCCACCGCCCCCTAACAATAGTCTAATATAAATCCTGATGTGAATCTTACATTGTAAAGGTCTAAATATGATTATGTGAGAACTAGCAGTCCGTTACTATCTATTTGTGGACATAGAAACACTGCATGGACTGCTCAAACATAAACAAATTACGACAGTTCAACAATTGCTCAGCGTCCGTAATCAATTATTGGGTGATTAATGTAGCATAAATAGCTGAACCACAGCCCCTAGATCATACCCCGAGGAAGAGACCCGCAATACAGAGTCTTGAAACGCATAGGATTTTTGGTATAGTGCAGATATCGTACCTGGAGGAATACAGGGAAGACGTCATCAGGAGTGGTCGGTCGGCTGCGAGTCGGAAGAGTCGGAGCCATGTGACCTAACAGAAAGACTAAGGCTGAAGACCCTCTGCAGTCGGCGATGTGCGCGGCCGTGTGCACGCGGGCCACCAGCCCTTTGCCTCCCATCTGGATGTTCCCGCTGTCTCCTTCCGTAGTGGCTCACTACGTGCTGTGACGCGTCAGCCGGCCAGAGCTACAAGGCTCTTTCACAAGATGTTTTGTAGCGGTGACGCGTCACGTGGTCTCGCAGTGAGCCAATGAGGAGGGGAGGAGGGGAGATGTTGGGAGGAGGGGAGCTGTCGGAGGGAGGGAGGCTGTGACTTTGGGCTAGTCCCTTTATTTTCTCTTTCCCAACTATGTCAAACTGCTGCCCCAGTGACAGAGTTTTCTGCACAGTGCTGTATACCCTTAAAGCAGCAGATACTGGGTAGCAGGAAATAAGGACACTGACTAGGCAGTGAGAGAATTCGGTTTGAGTGCAGTCAGCTCCTTATGACAATAAACAGGTATATACTTTATATTAGGGCAGGGGCTCATTGAACCTGACACATACTATATACAGCACAGTGTATCATGTCAGTGCTATATATTAACATGATTATTGTTATAAATATTATTATATACATTTATTCTACTGTTTTAAAATGGTATAAACAATTATCAGCAGTGTGAAGCAGCTTGAGAGGTTCCACAATAAAGCACTATGTGGCTACATGTGTTTTGGCCCCGCCCCTCCCCCCTGTCATGGCCGCGCCCTCCAAAACCCGTTTTGGCCACGACCCCCGCACCAAAAAAAGTTAACTGCAGACCGCAGGTCGCGGTGCAGTGACTTGCACGTGTGCCGGCAAGCAAGGAGGCCGTGCGGGCGCGTGCAGCGGGGCCTTAGTCTTAGGCACCAGTGACTGATGAAAACCACTAACTAAGGCTTTTGTCCTAGTTACTTTTTGCAAGTAGGATTTCAATTTTTCCACTCGGCGGAGGAGTGAAGATCTATAACTACTTGCACCATCTATTTTCACATGCATTAGATATTTTGCAAACCGTAAATTCCGGACTATAAGCCGCACCTGTATATAAGCCGCACCCATTGAATTTTAGATTTTTTTATATTTTGACCATATATAAGCCGCACCTGAATATAAGCCACACCTGAATATAAGCCGCACCTGATTATAAGCCGCATCTCACATTAACCCCCCCTGCACCTCACATCAAGCCCCCAGCACCTCACTTTAACCCCCCCTGCACCACACATCAATCCCCCCTGCACCACACATCAAGCCCCCAGCACCTAACATTAACCCCCCCTGCACCTCACATCAAGACCCCAGCACCTCACATTAACCCCCCCTGCACCACACATCAATCCCCCCCTGCACCACACATCAAGCCCCCAGCACCTCACATTAACTACCCCTGCACCACACATCAACCCCCCCTGCACCACACATCAAGCCCCCAGCACCTCACATTAAGCCCCCCTGCACCACACATCAACCCCCCCTGCACCACACATCAAGCCCCCAGCACCTAACATCAACCCCCCAATCACCTAACATCAACCCCCCCTGCACCTCACATAAAGCCCCCAGCACCTAACATTAACCCCCCCTGCACCTCACATCAACCCCCAGCACCTCACATTAACCCCCCCTGCACCACACATAAACCCCCCTGCACCACACATCAAGCCCCCAGCACCTCACATTAACCCCCCCTGCACCACACATCAAGCCCCCAGCACCTAACATTAAACCCCCTGCACCTCACATCAAGCCCCCAGCACCTCACATTAACCCCCCCTGCACAACACATCAACCCCCCCTGCACCACACATCAAGCCCCACAGCACCTCACATTAACCCCCCAGCACCTCACATTAACCCCCAGCACATCACATCAACCCACCCTGCACCACACATCAAGCCCCCAGCACCTCACATTACACAGTAAATACCTGCCGTCCAAGCAGGAGTGCACGCGCTCGCTCTAGCAAGCAGCAGGCAGGAAGTGCCTCAATGATAGAGCGTGCTGCTACTAGGGAAGGAGGGAGAGAGGGAGGGAGTGGGAGAGCAGAAAGCAGGAAAAATTCACATATAAGCCGCACCTGAATATAAGCCGCGGGGTTCAATGCGTGGGGAAAAAGTAGCGGCTTATACACTACCGACCAACTTAATTCTTACTTGGCTAGCTCCACGAATTTCGGAATATCCCGGTGATGTGCGGTTTTGTACCGTTTTCTCCCGGGGTATATAGCGTTATATCGCGCCCGTGATTTAAGCATTTTATTCCCGCTGGCTGCAATACTGCAATGCCATGTAAAAACGCATGGGGGCGTTTGCGAGCTGTTGTCTTTGAAGCCGAGAAATTAATGAATTGTAATGCAGTTTATACTGTATATATACAGTATATACTGTATAACAACAACCCCTATAACCCCTAACATATACAGTACTGTATATGCACATCAATGAAACTATAGGCCGTCCCCTGGCGAGATGTGTTTGCAGCAGAGAGAGAACCGCTGCTATCTGCGCAAACATCGGCACATTAAAAATGATTTAAAATACATTTTTATTCATAGTGTAGATGTGCAGGGGGTCTCCGGGGCTGAACCGCGTTGGTTTCAGGTCCGGGGACCCCCTGCTTCCCGAGATACAGCCCCCTTTATGAGGTGCTGGTATCCCTCTGCATGTGAAGGTCCCGATCACGTGACCGCGACATGTAAACCAAGCAGAGGGATACCGGCACCCCCTAAAGGGGCCTGTATCTCGGGGAAACCCTCTGCACATGTACAGTATAAATAAAACACATATATAAATAAACACTCGTTCCTTACCTTAGCGGCTATGTGCTATGGTAACGAAGCAGCATTTCTGTATTTTAATAATATTGTACAGTGAGCAGGGGGTTCCCTGAGCCAGAAATTAATGCTCAGGGGACCCCCTGCTCCTGCACAATATTATTAAAAATACAGAAATGCTGCTTCATTACCATAGCTGAGAGCCGCTAAGGCAATGAAGGGGTTAACCCACCGTGCCCGCTTTATTGTGGGTAGCGGGGGTGGGTGAAGGGGGTATTTGGCCCTTGGTGTGAGTTTAGGACTTGCGGGGGGGTTGCGGATGCACTTAACCCCTTCACGACCGTAGCAGTTCATGAAGGGGTTAACCCCTACCGCTACCCCCCGCAAGCCCTAAACAACCACCGTTGGGGCTAATATCCCCTTCACCCACCCCCGCTACCCACAATAAAAAAAACTCACACACAGCAGCAGCACAAAAAATAAATAAATAAATCTAAATAAATAAATAAATAAATGAATATAAATAAATACATTTAAAATACATTTTTATTCATAGTGTAGATGTGCAGGGGGTCTCCGGAGCTGAACCGCATTGGTTTCAGGTCCGGGGACCCCCTGCTCCCCGAGATACAGACCCCTTTATGAGGTGCCGATATCCCTCTGCATTTAAAGGTCCCGATCACGTGACCGCGGCCTGTAAACCAAGCAGAGGGATACCGGCAACCCCTAAAGGGGCCTGTATCTCGGGGAGCAGGGGGTCCCCGGACCTAAAACAAAAACGTTTCTGCTCCGGAGACCCTCTGCACATCTACAGTATGAATAAAACACACACATCAATAAAGAATCGTTCTTTACCTTTGCGGCTATGTGCTATGGTAATGAAGCAGCATTTCTGTATTTTTAATAATATTGTACAGTGAGCAGGGGTTTCCCTGAGCCAGAAATTAATGCTCAGGGGACCCCCTGCTCCTGCACAATATTATTAAAAATACAGAAATGCTGCTTCATTACCATAGCTGAGAGCCGCTAAGGCAATGAAGGGGTTAACCCACCGTGCCCGCTTTATTGTGGGTAGCGGGGGTGGGTGAAGGGGGTATTTGGCCCTTGGTGTGAGTTTAGGACTTGCGGGGGGGTTGCGGATGCACTTAACCCCTTCACGACCGTAGCAGTTCATGAAGGGGTTAACCCCTACCGCTACCCCCCGCAAGCCCTAAACAACCACCGTTGGGGCTAATATCCCCTTCACCCACCCCCGCTACCCACAATAAAAAAAACTCACACACAGCAGCAGCACAAAAAATAAATAAATAAATCTAAATAAATAAATAAATAAATGAATATAAATAAATACATTTAAAATACATTTTTATTCATAGTGTAGATGTGCAGGGGGTCTCCGGAGCTGAACCGCGTTGGTTTCAGGTCCGGGGACCCCCTGCTCCCCGAGATACAGACCCCTTTATGAGGTGCCGATATCCCTCTGCATTTAAAGGTCCCGATCACGTGACCGCGGCCTGTAAACCAAGCAGAGGGATACCGGCAACCCCTAAAGGGGCCTGTATCTCGGGGAGCAGGGGGTCCCCGGACCTAAAACAAAAACGTTTCTGCTCCGGAGACCCTCTGCACATCTACAGTATGAATAAAACACACACATCAATAAAGAATCGTTCTTTACCTTTGCGGCTATGTGCTATGGTAATGAAGCAGCATTTCTGTATTTTTAATAATATTGTACAGTGAGCAGGGGTTTCCCTGAGCCAGAAATTAATGCTCAGGGGACCCCCTGCTCCTGCACAATAATATTAAAAATACAGAAATGCTGCTTCATTACCATAGCTGATAGCCGCTAAGGCAATGAAGGGTTAAGGCAGAATAAACAATAAATACATTAATACATATTTTTAATTTGTGTGTTAAACCTCCCTGCCTTGACTGTAACCTGTGTAAGACCCCTCCCCCTATTGTGTGTGTTAAACTTCCCTGCCTTGACTAATCTATGTAAAATCACCTCCCCCTATTGTGTGTGTTAAACTTCCCTGCCTTGACTGTAATCTATGTAAAAACCCCTCCCCCTATTGTGTCTGCTAAACTTCCCTGCTTTGACTAATCTGTGTAAGCCCCCCTCCCCCTATTGTGTCGGTTAAATCTCCCTGCCTGTGTTTCTGAGTGCAGTATACTGTATGTAAATGTGGGGAGGGGGATCCCGTGTAAATAACCACACCCACACCCACTAGCCACTACCCACTACCCACAATAAAAAAAATTCACACACAGCAGCAGCACAATAAATAAATAAATCTAAATAAATAAATAAATAAATGAATATAAATAAATATATTTAAAATACATTTTTATTCAAAGTGTAGATGTGCAGGGGGTCACCGGAGCTGAACAGCGTTGGTTTCAGGTCCGGGGACCCCCTGCTCCCTGAGATACAGCCCCCTTCATGAGGTGCCGGTATCCCTCTGCATTTAAAGGTCCCGATCACGTGACCGCGGCCTGTAAACCAAGCAGAGGGATACCAGCACCCCTTAAAGGGGCCTGTATCTCGGGGATCAGGGGGTCCCCAGACCTAAAACCAAAGCGGTTCAGCTCCGGAGACCCCCTGCACATCTACACTATGAATAAAAATGTATTTTAAATTTATTTATTTATATTCATTTATTTATTTATTTATTTAGATTTATTTATTAATTGTGCTGCTGCTGTGTGTGAATTTTTTTTATTGTGGGTAGTGGGGGTGGGTGAAGGGGGTATTAGCCCCATCGGTGGTTGTTTAGGGCTTGCAGGGGGGGTAGCGGGTGCACTTAACCCCTTCACGACCGTAGCGGTATTAACTGCTACGGTCGTGAAGGGGTTAAGTGCACCCGCAACCCCCCCGCAAGTCCTAAACTCACACCAAGGGCCAAACACCCCCTTCACCCACCCCCGCTACCCACAATAAAAAAAATCACGCACAGCAGCCCCACAATTACAAAACATGAAGATAAACAAATATATATAAATATATATATATATATATATATATATATATATATATATATATATATATATATATATATATATATATATATATATATATATATCAACAATCCCTATACATATATCTATATATATATCTATATATATCTATATATATATCTATATATATATCTATATATATATCTATATATATATATATATATATATATATATATATATAGAGAGAGAGAGAGAGATATATATAGATATATATATATATATAGATATATATATATATATATATATCTATATATATATATATACACACACACACACGATGAACCATACTGTCCTTCAAATAACACTTCTCCATACAGACACACTACATTACAATGAATTTCCTTTAATAATCCTAACTGATCTTACAATCTACTGTAAATCATCAAATGACAAAGAAAAACCTCACATTCCAATCAATACATTGCATTTACATTGTATTTATGATGCATAAAATCTATGCACCATACACATTCTGCAAATGAATGTGAACAATATCATTGCAAGCAAAATACAGATAACTCCAAACAAGTCAACTATTTCAACCAATCAAGTAAACAAAAATCAATATATAACTACCAACCAGAATACAACATTTAAAACCAACGCTAACCCTTACAATACCAAGGATTACATCTATCTAATTGTAAAAAACATTATACTGTACACACATTGAAGCATTGCAATAAACAACATACAGTACAGTACATCCCCTGTATCTCCCTGCCATGAGTGTAATCTGTGTAAAGCCCCCTCCCCCCTAATGTTTCTGTTAAATCTCTCTGCTTTGAGTGTAATCTATTTAAAGCCCCCTCCCCTCTAATGTTTCTGTTAAATCTCTCTGCCTGTGTTGCTGTGAGTGCAGTTTATGTAAATGTGGGGAGGAGGAGGGGATTATAACCCCACCTCCTTGACAGTGATCTGTATAAAGCCCCTCCCCCTAATGTTTCTGACTGTATTGCTGTGAGTGCAGTGTATGTAAATGTGGGGAGGGGGAGGGACCCGATGTGCATACTGTGAGGTCTAACCACCCTCACACCCTACCCACATACCGTTACCCCCCCCCCCCATCCTGGCCATGTCCCCTCCACTTCTGCAAAACCGACACAAAAATTAAAACATCCAAAGTAATGTCCCCTAACCCTTTAATCACCATAGCGGTTATTAACCGCTACAGCCATTAAGGGGTTAACCCACCCTCACCCACCACTCGGGATGCCTACATACCCTCCCACACTAACCCCCCCCCCCGAGAGGCCTAACCACCCTCACCCAGTACCCACAAGGGAGGCCTACCCACATACCGTTGGGGAAACACCCCCCACCCCCAGTACCCACAATAAAAACAACACAGTGACCCACAATACACATCATTCTATTTATTAAATACATTACCCACCCCCTGTGCCCCCCATAAATACATGATTTATGCTTTTACATACAGGGTTCATAACGCAGCCCCACGCGAGTCCCCGGTGGGCTGGCGGGGCACCTGGACAGACCTACAGGGTACCAGCAGCCCTATTTAAACAGGTTCTGGAGGCCTGCTGGTGGGTCCCGCCAGCACCATGGCCCCCAGGTGGTCTCCTTGGGTCACCGTGGGCCACAATTGGGTCCCCACGGTAGGCCCAAGGATGTCTGGGAGCCCCGGGTCAGACCCACATGTGTCTGCGGGGCCACGGGTGGTTCCCACGGGGGTCTGGGGAACTCACGGGTGCTCACTACAGGTCCGCGGTGCCCCCACAGAAGTGGGACCACACATCATCATCCCCGCACCTACGGGTCGGCGGTGTCCCCACAGAAGTGGGACCACACAGCTAAATCCCCGCATACTACGGGTCGGCGGTGCCCCCACAGAAGTGGGACCACACAGCTTCATCCCCGCATGTGTCACCCGTGGAACCACCAGCCTGGTACCCGTGGGATACCCGAGGAAACCACAGGTGGTCTCCAGAGGTCCCACACAGAACCACGGAACAAACCCTGAATGTAAAAAAATAAACCTGGCCTATACATTCAATACATACACCACCCCCCCCCCCCCAACACCTACAGTATAATAATGTGAAAAATAACTATTATCCAGATATGGATAATAGATTAATTGCCCATTATTAAAAACATTAATTAGCATATTCAAATAAATAAAGTACTACTGACCTCATCAATACGAAGTGTCCGTCGCCAGCAACATCCTTGTCTTGTCCACAAAATACATTGCCAAAACAAAGCCAATACATTGCAATTACATTCAGATATCAATTAACCCCTTAAACACCTTATCGGATAATAACCGCAAAGGTAATTAAGGGGTTAAGCCACATTGGCCCGATACCCACCCTTCACCCATGAATTTGTACAGTGGCTTCATCATGCAACTATACATACATATATACAGAGAGAGAGAGAGAGATACTGTTCCCACGCTCTGATTGCCTACCATACCATGTGAGGGCGGCCGTGTCTTTTCATGACGTCATCTTAAAGGCAATTGAAGCAAAGCCATTCTGATTGGCTGTGCTTTCATTGCCTTTAAGTGACGTCCTCATTTTTATTTTTATCGGCCAAAACACATGGTTTTCACGGCCCAATCAGGGCCGTGGGAACCATATGATGAAAATGTGACGTCATAGGCCTTTAAAAGCCTATGTTGTCTCATTTTGAAGCCAGACGCCGCGGAGGAAGGACCTCCGGACAAGAAAGAAGACCAGGGCGTGGCCGCAGATTCAAAGAAGACTCCGCCCCGCCCGGAAGAAGATAGAAGAAAGAAGAATACAAATGAAGATAAAGATGGATTACAAGTAGAAGACCCATGGATTGATTTGGATTTTTAGATTAATGTTTATTATTTTGAATGGTTTATTATTTTATGGGTTCCTGTTCGTGGATTGGTTCGTGAGTAAGCTGCGCAACGGGAGTCGGTGGGGGCAAGTAATGGTAAGTGAACTAAAGAAAAGTATTTTATTTAACTTGTTAATTTTTTTAAAAGCTTTTTTAACATGTGTATTTTTTTTTGTGGTATATCATTTCTTGCCACTGTATGTATGTATATATGTCTAGAGAGATATATACATACAGGGTAAGAAATGATGTTGTTTTAAAAGCTTGATTTGATGTGTTTTAAATTATTTTGACTATGCAGCTATGCTTTATTGTGAGTTTAAAGTATTTTAAAATTAGATAGATGTCATTGTTGATATTGTATTGTGTGTTTGAGGGAGGTCAGGGCTAGCCTTGGTTTTAAAGTTTGTATTCCGGTTGGTACTTTGTATATTTTTTCACATGCTGAATTGTTCTGCTCGAGGCGTGAATTAGTTTATAGTTTCATTGTTCGGGATGGACTGTCAATTGTTTAGGGATGTAAATAATGATTGCTAATTGATTTTTGTTTACTTGATTAGTTAAAATAGTTGACTTGTTTGGAAGTGTTTGTATTTTGCTTGCAATGATATTGTTCACATTCATTTGCAGAATGTATATGGTGCATAGATTTTATGCATCATAAATACAATGTAAATGCAATTAAAGGAAATTCATTGTAATGTAGTGTGTCTGTATGGAGAAGTGTTATTTGTAGGACAGTATGGTTTTAATAACCCTTCTACATTTATTTGTATATTGGTTCATCATGTGTGTGTGTATACTGTATATATATACATATATATATATATAAGCCATACGATACAACCGGATATGCTCCGACACAGCAGACAGAGACCAGCGGACTAAAGCCTTGAGATCAGACTTTATAAACCGTGAATATAACCACAGAATTGTAGACCAGCAAATTCACAAAGCCACCAGAATACCAAGAAGTGATCTCCTTGAATACAAACAGAAGGAGACAAGCTACAGGGTACCTTTGGTGGTCACATATAACCCACACCTAGGAGCCCTACGCAAGATTGCCAGGAAACTACAACCCATCCTCCAGGAAGATACAAGACTGCAACGGGTCTTCCCTGAAGCACCCTTATTATCATACAGACAACCCCATAATCTCAAGAATATTATGGTGAGGAGTAAAGTATTCAGCAGTACAACTGAATGCGGGACAGAACCATGCAGGACCCAAGATGCAAAACCTGCGCAATGCTCTACACAGCGGACACAATACAAATACTGTACCACACAAGAATCGGGAATACAAAATCAGAGGAGGGTTCACCTGTTCCTCCAGCAATGTCGTGTACCTCATCATGTGCATGAAATGCCCAGGGGGCTGCTACAACATAGGTGAGACAGGACAGGGGCTAAACAAGAGAATGAACCTGCATCGCCACAGCATCACACGCGGAACAAGAGACAGTCCTGTTGGCGAACATTTCTCTGACTCTGGCCATAAGATGAACGATCTGAGGGTTGCCATACTCAAAGGTAATCTTAAAACCCCGAAAGAGAGACGGTTGCATGAATACAAATTTATGCAACTGTTCGGGACACTTAGCAGTGGCCTAAACAGAGATCGAAATTTTATGAGTCATTACTGACACTAGCGAACTCTCTTCCCATGAGCGCTAAAGGCCATGTCTGTACATACTGTGCTATATGTATGCACACACAGCTGTCTCTCACACATACTAATACTCCTTATTTTTCCATCCCTATACACCAATAGGGACCACATAGTATCCACACACACTTTTAGTTGTGCTACAAACTCTCAAATTTCCACACCCACCCACACCATTTATATCCCCTCTCACTCCACACACACCTTGTGTAGAGCACTGTTTATACTGTGGGCTCTCCATTCATTCTTATTCACACTGATACACATACACACTCTTTCTTCACTTGCTTTCAGTAACCCTTTGACACCTCTAGCCATAAAATACATCCACATAGGGGGAAGGACCAGCACAGATAACATTCCAAGAGACACTGTTTTTAAGTAATCCTTGCTTCATCGCCGGAAGAAGAGATCAGTGTATCTCGAAAGCTCGCACAAATAAAAGCATTTCGTTAGCCACATATATATATATACACTGGCGACACACTTTATTCGAGCTTGGCTAGTCCCACGAATTCGGGTATACCCGGGTGTATTGAGGTTTGTGACTGTTTTCTGCCCGAGTGCATTGAGTTATTTTCCAAGCAGGGATTGAAGCATTTTATTCCCGCTGGCTGCAATACTGCACAGTATATATATATATACTGCATTACAATTCATGAATTTATGCCATCTGGTAGACACGCGAAGCATTGCAGCCTATTAAATCCTAATCATTATCATTTAACAGATCAGCCGCCCATCAGCCAGGCATGAACCCAGGCTGGGAAGGCAAATGCAACGGGGCTTGTCAGAGGTGAGGAGCGGCGCATTCCAGGTATCTGCCAGGTACATACCGGGTATTTGCTCGAATAAAGTGTGTCGGTGCAGTATATACAGTATATATATATATATATATATATATATATATATATATATATATATATATATATATATATATATATATATATATATATATATATATATATATATATATATATATATATACAGTATATATATGTAGAGGGATTGTTATAATATATATACTATATATATATATATATATATATATATATATATATATATATATATATATATATATATATATATATATATATATATATATATAAACTGTATATTATATATCTTCATGTATTTATTTATCTTCATGTATTTATTTATTTATCTTCATGTATTTATTTATTAATTGTGGGGCTGCTGTGCGTGAATTTTTTTTATTGTGGGTAGCGATGGTGGGTGAAGGGGGTGTTTGGCCCTTGGTGTGAGTTTAGGACTTGCGGGGGGGGTTGCGGGTGCACTTAACCCCTTCACGACTGTAGCAGTTAATACCGCTACGGTCGTGAAGGGGTTAAGTGCACCCGCTACCCCCACTCAAGCCCTAAACAACCACCGTTGGGGCTAATACCCCCTTCACCCACCCCCACTACCCACAATAAAAAAAAATCACACACAGCAGCAGCACAATTAATAAATAAATCTAAATAAATAAATAAATAAATGAATAGAAATGAATACATTTAAAATACATTTTTATTCATAGTGTAGATGTGCAGAGGGTCTCCGGAGCTGAACCGCTTTGGTTTTAGGTCTGGGGACCCCCTACTCCCCGAGATACAGGCCCCTTTAGGAGGTGCCGGTATCCCTCTGCTTTGTTTACATGCCGCGGTCACGTGATCGGGACCTTGAAATGCAGAGGGATACCGGCACCTCATAAAGGGGCCTGTATCTCGGGGAGCAGGGGGTCCCTGGACCTGAAACCAACGCGGTTCAGCTCCGGAGACCCCCTGCACATCTACACTATGAATAAAAATGTATTTTAAATAATTTTTAATGTGCTGATGTTTGCGCAGAGAGAGCAGCGGTTCTCTCTCTGCTGCAAACACATCTCGCCCCCGCCGGCCTACAGTATCATTGATGTGAATATACAGTACTGTATGTTAGGGGTTATAGGGGTTGTTGTTATACAGTATATATATATATATATATATATATATATATTTATATATGAGTGAAAAAGAGAAAAAGTAACCCGTAAGGGAGCACTCAGGTATGCAATTGATGTATTTAGTTTATTTAATTTGACACAGTGCAAAAAGGGATAGATAAACAGTAAATGATTAAAAACACTTAAAAAATAGACATGGACCCCTGTCACGGGTGCTACCCTTAAATACAAGTGATCAACACTATGGAACGGTTAAAATCGTCAACCATAAGCATGAAAAGGATAGTGACTCAGAAAACACTAGGGTAAATCAAAATGTCACAGCAGGTTAATGGGTTCTCAGGCACCTATACAAAGCTAAGTTATACACACTATACACCAAAAAATGGACTGATCAAAATATTAATGACAGTCTCGAAGCGTCCCACATCTACATGAACATACAGTGTATATGGTTAATACCAGCAGAATAAGTATGTCACTTGTAGGAACAGGTGGTGAGATGAATGAATGACCCTAGATGTCTAGAGCAGTAGAGTGTGTTAATAGCATATAAAGGAAAATGCCTGATAAACGCCTATTGAATAACCTGGTGTTTGAAGTCAGTGTCCCTAATGAAAATAAAGAATAAATTGTCACAGTCCAAAAAAAATTTTGTTGCACAGGTTCAGGGTAGCATAATTACGTGAGCCATGGGTCAGGGGTCCTGTCTAGCACCCCCACTCCGACGCGTTTCGTCCAGAGACTTTGACTAGGAGTGGTGAGGGAGCTGAAGCTGGGGACTGTTTATGTAGGGATATTATTCGCGCCAAAATCGGATGCGAGCGGCAGCAGCTGCGAGTGTTTAAGGAAAGTTACTTCCTGTATGCCATGTCTGCGTGTCATGCTGGCACGCATAGTGTCCGCGCGGTGTAGTCTGCGCATGCGTGGCTTGTAAATGCCGAGTTCTACAGTTATATCTACTGCGCATGTGTGTAAGGCGGCCTGCCCCCCTCCATGTCTAATATGCAAGTGCATAGAGCCTCACGATACTCTAATGGTGTGTGTTAACTAGGATCGCGCATCGCGCATGCGCGCTAGGCATATCTATAGATCCGTGCGGTTCTGCACTATGACACCAGTCTAACATAAGTATGGAGGCAGAAGCAGATGCCTATTGTCACATATGTACAAGATATTGATAAAGTCAATGTAATTATAGTACACATGTGTTAGACAGAGCCGCAGCAAGCCTGATTCAAAACGAAACTAAGTGGTACCACAAAAAGCACCAGTGTCTGGGCATTACAACAACGCTACCTAAATGAAAGGAAGCTGCAGTATACCTGCATATAGTTATCTTACAGTGAACTATAAGCCCTCAGTAATGGGGACGACTAACAAGACTGAGCCAGCCTTGTGTATTACAGAAACAATGGGGAAAGGAAATGAAAAACATGTATGCCATATATCAAAATGGTCAAAGTTTGACGAAGTCCAGTCAGTAATGCTTGAGTCTATAATGTCCATTTCTCTTCATAACTCCTGAAGTGTGCCATGAAAATTTGTACCCAATATGATCAAACTGTGAACGTTCTGGCATCCACAGTTAAGGTCAGCGCATGGGGGTAAATTCCTTCCATGTAGTCGCTGATGACTTGTAATATCTCTGGGTTATATTAGTCAAACGATATTGTCCAATATTATGTTGTTTATGCATCAGGTGAAGACTTGATTGCATGGGTGTAACGTCTTGGCAAGATGTGTTCCAAAATCCATAGTTGATATGGTCAGTGGTCAAGAAGATCTCTAGCTTTGTCCTCTCAGTAGCATGTAGTATCTAAAAGATTAGACAAAATACATGCAGTAAGTGCACTCATCAGGTTGAATATAGAGCATTTTACCTATATACAGGCAGAGTTTGAACAGTGTATTACAAAAACATGGCGTAGCCAATATAGTCATTCAGACCTTTCGGGATCATTGAGTTTATTTGTGTGATCCACCTGGTCTCTTTTTTTAGGAGAGTTTTTTCCAGGTCGCCTCCACGTATACCAAGGGAGACTTTATCAAGCGCAAAGGCCCTTAATAACGTAGTGTCCGCCGCATGTTTGTTCAAAAAGTGCCTAGCGACACTAGTTATTTTTTTAAAACCATCAAGGTCCCTCTGCGCATTCTTAATATTCCTGACGTGTTCTAAGACTCGAAATCTAAACTCTCTTGTAGTCATGCCTACATAAGGCAGATCACAAGGGCATAAGATACAATAAATCACCCCTTTAGATTTGCAGTTGAGCATGGAGCGAATTGTATAGACATGGGTCTTTTGGCTATTTGTGAATTTTAGTTTGTTCTCCATATGTTTGCAGGCAGAGCAGTTGGAACATTTGGTGAACCCCATGCGTGGGGTAACAGACAAAAAGGTTTTATCAACATGTGGGATGTAATGACTGTTGACTAGGGTATCTTTAAGGTTTGGTGCCCGTCGGCTAGTCATAGTGACTTGTTTCCCCAGGGCTTGTGCCAAGTCAGGATCAGTCATTAACACCCCCCAATGTTGCTGTAAGACCCCACGTAATAGTGGCCATTGTTGATTAAAAGACCCCACAAAGCGGATGACTTTTTTGTCTTTTCTTTTACGCTTGGGTTGTAAAAGGGAGGTACGGGTCTTACTCAAGCTATTCCGGTACCCTTTCTCTACCATAGTTTTACTATAGCCTCTTTGTTGGAATCTTAATTTCATTTCCCTAGATCTTAAATCAAAGTCATGAGTTGACGAGACATTTCTCTTCAGTCTGAGAAACTCGCTTGTGGGGATACCTTTCACTTGGTGGGGGGGATGGAAGCTTTTGGCATGTAGGATCGAGTTTGTGGCGGTATGTTTCCGAAAAATGTCGGTACATAGTGCTCCACCCTCACCGATACTGATTGTCAAGTCCAAAAACTCAATTTTTGTTGGACTTGACTGAAACGTCAGTCTGATGTTTAGGTCGTTGTGGTTGAGGGCATCGATAAACGCAGTAAATCCACCGGCATTTCCTCGCCAGAGGACAAGCACGTCATCGATGTACCTCAACCACAACAAGACATTTTGTGTGTATTGAATATTCACATCGGTAAACACCACCTCTCTCTCCCACCAGCCCAAGAAGAGGTTGGCATAGGAGGGTGCACAAGTCGCGCCCATTGCAGTTCCTCTTTTCTGCAGATAGTATCTGTTTTTAAAGATGAAATAATTATGGGACAGTATAAAGTTCAGCAGATTAATTATCAGCTCAATCAAGTTACCTGAGAGATTTTGCATAGACAGGTAAAATTTGGCCGCTTTTAAGCCGTCTTTATGATGGATGCATGTGTAGAGAGATTCTACATCACAGGTCGCGAGGAGGACGCCCTCATCAACCGTGATGTTCTCCAATTTGGACAATACATCCATGGTGTCCCTTAAAAAAGATGGTAATGTTTCAACAGATAGTTGTAAGAAGAGATCAATGAATCTGCATATGGGCTCGCTCAGACCCCCTATGCCTGATACTATGGGTCTACCTGGGGGGTGGGAGAGATTTTTGTGTATCTTTGGCAATATGTAGAAGGTGGGTACGACCGGACATTTTGTCACCAGTGCGTCCATGTTGTGCTGAGTAATTACCCCATCCAGGACGGCACCTCGGAGTAATCTCTCGAGCTCCTCCATGAACTTAATAGTGGGATCCCTACTCAGCTCAGCATAGCACTGGGTGTCTCTAAGTTGTTTAAAGACTTCTCGCTCATACATCACCTTCGGCCATATGATCACGTTGCCCCCTTTATCGCTCGGTTTGATCTCCACCTCCTTAAGGTCACGTAACTCTGCAACTGCTCGTCTTTCAGCCTTGGACAAATTCTGTTCACCTTTCTGGATGTGAATTTTGTTGAAACCCTCCGTAACAAGTTTTGCAAAAACTTCTACCTGTGGGCACACTTGCCATGGTGGGCAGAAGCTGGACTTGGGTTTAAGTTTGGACAATAGCATACTCTGGTCAACTGGAATGACTCCCTGTTCAAAATGTAGTATGTTGAGGTCCTCTAGGGCTAATATTTCCTGTTCATTCCATTTCATTAGTAAGGGCGTATCCTGGTCTGGGTCATGTGGTTTAATGAAGTACTTGTGTAGAAGCAGCTTCCGGCAAAATAGCTGTAGGTCTTTTGACCATTCAAAAAGGTCCATAGACATTGTGGGGCTAAAGGAGAGGCCCTTCTGTAAAACACTTAGTTGGTCTGCACTTAAAATAGTGTCTGAAAGGTTTATTACTGTTAGGGTTTCAGAGGGCTCTGAAACTGTGGACATTGGATCTGACTGTCCAATTAATTTCTTTTTCTTAATTGCCTTTTTCCCTCTTCTTGTCCTCCTTTTTGTAATGTACTCCTTGCCCCTTTGTCTAAAAAAGCCTTTTCCCTACGTGTGCTAGTGTCAGGACCCCCCTCTAGGTCAGACGACTCTATATCTGAAGCTGTTATTTCAGAGGAGGTGGATGCTGCAGTGGTTCTATGTTGGTTTTTGTATTTTTTGTTAAATCTTTTCCCTTTTTGCCACTTATACACTTTGTTGTTTTTATAATCCTCTTGATCTCTATCAAATTTTTTCTTTTTGAATGCTATTAGATCTTTCTCAAATTTTTCAAGATCTAGTTCTATTTTGGCAAAAGATTGTGTTTCTGCTTCTGAGAGTCCTGATTTAATTGACTCTATTTGGTCGGATACCTCCACCACTGTTGCTTTGTCATGCTCAATCAGGATTTGCAATAGTTGGAATGAGCATGTTGTCAGTGCTTCCTCCCATCTTTGTTTATATTTGGTGTCTGTAAAGTCAAAGGAGGGGAAGGTTTGGAGACGAAGACCCCTAGGAATAAATTTATATTCTGTATATTTTTCAAGTGCTGTCTTCGTCCACCAAACCCGCAACCTCCTCTGTGATAGATGTTTAAGATTTCTTAATTTGTCTGCACTCCCATCGCTATGTGGTGTCTGTGGCTGCGTGTTTTCTGATGGATCTATATTGAATGCTGCATCTGCAGTTGCTTTCCTATTCACCTCATTGGCGAAAAAATCCATGAAAACACTGTGTCAAATAAATATAAGTGAGCCAAGGTTAGTTGAAATCCAACAAAGTGGATAAATTGAGTATATTCCAAAAATGGGGGAAAGGCGGGGGGAGGGGTGGGAAAGAAAAACCTCGCATCTACTTATGCAAAATTCACGCCACCATAAGCCAAAGAAAATAAATTATTAACTTTTCATAAGTAAGGTTTGGCGGTGCTCACGGGTTGTGGGTAATATGAGTGAAAAAGAGAAAAAGTAACCCGTAAGGGAGCACTCAGGTATGCAATTGATGTATTTAGTTTATTTAATTTGACACAGTGCAAAAAGGGATAGATAAACAGTAAATGATTAAAAACACTTAAAAAATAGACATGGACCCCTGTCACGGGTGCTACCCTTAAATACAAGTGATCAACACTATGGAACGGTTAAAATCGTCAACCATAAGCATGAAAAGGATAGTGACTCAGAAAACACTAGGGTAAATCAAAATGTCACAGCAGGTTAATGGGTTCTCAGGCACCTATACAAAGCTAAGTTATACACACTATACACCAAAAAATGGACTGATCAAAATATTAATGACAGTCTCGAAGCGTCCCACATCTACATGAACATACAGTGTATATGGTTAATACCAGCAGAATAAGTATGTCACTTGTAGGAACAGGTGGTGAGATGAATGAATGACCCTAGATGTCTAGAGCAGTAGAGTGTGTTAATAGCATATAAAGGAAAATGCCTGATAAACGCCTATTGAATAACCTGGTGTTTGAAGTCAGTGTCCCTAATGAAAATAAAGAATAAATTGTCACAGTCCCAAAAAAATTTTGTTGCACAGGTTCAGGGTAGCATAATTACGTGAGCCATGGGTCAGGGGTCCTGTCTAGCACCCCCACTCCGACGCGTTTTGTCCAGAGACTTTGACTAGGAGTGGTGAGGGAGCTGAAGCTGGGGACTGTTTATGTAGGGATATTATTCGCGCCAAAATCGGATGCGAGCGGCAGCAGCTGCGAGTGTTTAAGGAAAGTTACTTCCTGTATGCCATGTCTGCGTGTCATGCTGGCACGCATAGTGTCCGCGCGGTGTAGTCTGCGCATGCGTGGCTTGTAAATGCCGAGTTCTACAGTTATATCTACTGCGCATGTGTGTAAGGCGGCCTGCCCCCCTCCATGTCTAATATGCAAGTGCATAGAGCCTCACGATACTCTAATGGTGTGTGTTAACTAGGATCGCGCATCGCGCATGCGCGCTAGGCATATCTATAGATCCGTGCGGTTCTGCACTATGACACCAGTCTAACATAAGTATGGAGGCAGAAGCAGATGCCTATTGTCACATATGTACAAGATATTGATAAAGTCAATGTAATTATAGTACACATGTGTTAGACAGAGCCGCAGCAAGCCTGATTCAAAACGAAACTAAGTGGTACCACAAAAAGCACCAGTGTCTGGGCATTACAACAACGCTACCTAAATGAAAGGAAGCAGCAGTATACCTGCATATAGTTATCTTACAGTGAACTATAAGCCCTCAGTAATGGGGACGACTAACAAGACTGAGCCAGCCTTGTGTATTACAGAAACAATGGGGAAAGGAAATGAAAAACATGTATGCCATATATCAAAATGGTCAAAGTTTGACGAAGTCCAGTCAGTAATGCTTGAGTCTATAATGTCCATTTCTCTTCATAACTCCTGAAGTGTGCCATGAAAATTTGTACCCAATATGATCAAACTGTGAACGTTCTGGCATCCACAGTTAAGGTCAGCGCATGGGGGTAAATTCCTTCCATGTAGTCGCTGATGACTTGTAATATCTCTGGGTTATATTAGTCAAACGATATTGTCCAATATTATGTTGTTTATGCATCAGGTGAAGACTTGATTGCATGGGTGTAACGTCTTGGCAAGATGTGTTCCAAAATCCATAGTTGATATGGTCAGTGGTCAAGAAGATCTCTAGCTTTGTCCTCTCAGTAGCATGTAGTATCTAAAAGATTAGACAAAATACATGCAGTAAGTGCACTCATCAGGTTGAATATAGAGCATTTTACCTATATACAGGCAGAGTTTGAACAGTGTATTACAAAAACATGGCGTAGCCAATATAGTCATTCAGACCTTTCGGGATCATTGAGTTTATTTGTGTGATCCACCTGGTCTCTTTTTTTAGGAGAGTTTTTTCCAGGTCGCCTCCACGTATACCAAGGGAGACTTTATCAAGCGCAAAGGCCCTTAATAACGTAGTGTCCGCCGCATGTTTGTTCAAAAAGTGCCTAGCGACACTAGTTATTTTTTTAAAACCATCAAGGTCCCTCTGCGCATTCTTAATATTCCTGACGTGTTCTAAGACTCGAAATCTAAACTCTCTTGTAGTCATGCCTACATAAGGCAGATCACAAGGGCATAAGATACAATAAATCACCCCTTTAGATTTGCAGTTGAGCATGGAGCGAATTGTATAGACATGGGTCTTTTGGCTATTTGTGAATTTTAGTTTGTTCTCCATATGTTTGCAGGCAGAGCAGTTGGAACATTTGGTGAACCCCATGCGTGGGGTAACAGACAAAAAGGTTTTATCAACATGTGGGATGTAATGACTGTTGACTAGGGTATCTTTAAGGTTTGGTGCCCGTCGGCTAGTCATAGTGACTTGTTTCCCCAGGGCTTGTGCCAAGTCAGGATCAGTCATTAACACCCCCCAATGTTGCTGTAAGACCCCACGTAATAGTGGCCATTGTTGATTAAAAGACCCCACAAAGCGGATGACTTTTTTGTCTTTTCTTTTACGCTTGGGTTGTAAAAGGGAGGTACGGGTCTTACTCAAGCTATTCCGGTACCCTTTCTCTACCATAGTTTTACTATAGCCTCTTTGTTGGAATCTTAATTTCATTTCCCTAGATCTTAAATCAAAGTCATGAGTTGACGAGACATTTCTCTTCAGTCTGAGAAACTCGCTTGTGGGGATACCTTTCACTTGGTGGGGGGGATGGAAGCTTTTGGCATGTAGGATCGAGTTTGTGGCGGTATGTTTCCGAAAAATGTCGGTACATAGTGCTCCACCCTCACCGATACTGATTGTCAAGTCCAAAAACTCAATTTTTGTTGGACTTGACTGAACCGTCAGTCTGATGTTTAGGTCGTTGTGGTTGAGGGCATCGATAAACGCAGTAAATCCACCGGCATTTCCTCGCCAGAGGACAAGCACGTCATCGATGTACCTCAACCACAACAAGACATTTTGTGTGTATTGAATATTCACATCGGTAAACACCACCTCTCTCTCCCACCAGCACAAGAAGAGGTTGGCATAGGAGGGTGCACAAGTCGCGCCCATTGCAGTTCCTCTTTTCTGCAGATAGTATCTGTTTTTAAAGATGAAATAATTATGGGACAGTATAAAGTTCAGCAGATTAATTATCAGCTCAATCAAGTTACCTGAGAGATTTTGCATAGACAGGTAAAATTTGGCCGCTTTTAAGCCGTCTTTATGATGGATGCATGTGTAGAGAGATTCTACATCACAGGTCGCGAGGAGGACGCCCTCATCAACCGTGATGTTCTCCAATTTGGACAATACATCCATGGTGTCCCTTAAAAAAGATGGTAATGTTTCAACAGATAGTTGTAAGAAGAGATCAATGAATCTGCATATGGGCTCGCTCAGACCCCCTATGCCTGATACTATGGGTCTACCTGGGGGGTGGGAGAGATTTTTGTGTATCTTTGGCAATATGTAGAAGGTGGGTACGACCGGACATTTTGTCACCAGTGCGTCCATGTTGTGCTGAGTAATTACCCCATCCAGGACGGCACCTCGGAGTAATCTCTCGAGCTCCTCCATGAACTTAATAGTGGGATCCCTACTCAGCTCAGCATAGCACTGGGTGTCTCTAAGTTGTTTAAAGACTTCTCGCTCATACATCACCTTCGGCCATATGATCACGTTGCCCCCTTTATCGCTCGGTTTGATCTCCACCTCCTTAAGGTCACGTAACTCTGCAACTGCTCGTCTTTCAGCCTTGGACAAATTCTGTTCACCTTTCTGGATGTGAATTTTGTTGAAACCCTCCGTAACAAGTTTTGCAAAAACTTCTACCTGTGGGCACACTTGCCATGGTGGGCAGAAGCTGGACTTGGGTTTAAGTTTGGACAATAGCATACTCTGGTCAACTGGAATGACTCCCTGTTCAAAATGTAGTATGTTGAGGTCCTCTAGGGCTAATATTTCCTGTTCATTCCATTTCATTAGTAAGGGCGTATCCTGGTCTGGGTCATGTGGTTTAATGAAGTACTTGTGTAGAAGCAGCTTCCGGCAAAATAGCTGTAGGTCTTTTGACCTTCGCTCCATGCTCAACTGCAAATCTAAAGGGGTGATTTATTGTATCTTATGCCCTTGTGATCTGCCTTATGTAGGCATGACTACAAGAGAGTTTAGATTTCGAGTCTTAGAACACGTCAGGAATATTAAGAATGCGCAGAGGGACCTTGATGGTTTTAAAAAAATAACTAGTGTCGCTAGGCACTTTTTGAACAAACATGCGGCGGACACTACGTTATTAAGGGCCTTTGCGCTTGATAAAGTCTCCCTTGGTATACGTGGAGGCGACCTGGAAAAAACTCTCCTAAAAAAAGAGACCAGGTGGATCACACAAATAAACTCAATGATCCCGAAAGGTCTGAATGACTATATTGGCTACGCCATGTTTTTGTAATACACTGTTCAAACTCTGCCTGTATATAGGTAAAATGCTCTATATTCAACCTGATGAGTGCACTTACTGCATGTATTTTGTCTAATCTTTTAGATACTACATGCTACTGAGAGGACAAAGCTAGAGATCTTCTTGACCACTGACCATATCAACTATGGATTTTGGAACACATCTTGCCAAGACGTTACACCCATGCAATCAAGTCTTCACCTGATGCATAAACAACATAATATTGGACAATATCGTTTGACTAATATAACCCAGAGATATTACAAGTCATCAGCGACAACATGGAAGGAATTTACCCCCATGCGCTGACCTTAACTGTGGATGCCAGAACGTTCACAGTTTGATCATATTGGGTACAAATTTTCATGGCACACTTCAGGAGTTATGAAGAGAAATGGACATTATAGACTCAAGCATTACTGACTGGACTTCGTCAAACTTTGACCATTTTGATATATGGCATACATGTTTTTCATTTCCTTTCCCCATTGTTTCTGTAATACACAAGGCTGGCTCAGTCTTGTTAGTCGTCCCCATTACTGAGGGCTTATAGTTCACTGTAAGATAACTATATGCAGGTATACTGCAGCTTCCTTTCATTTAGGTAGCGTTGTTGTAATGCCCAGACACTGGTGCTTTTTGTGGTACCACTTAGTTTCGTTTTGAATCAGGCTTGCTGCGGCTCTGTCTAACACATGTGTACTATAATTACATTGACTTTATCAATATCTTGTACATATGTGACAATAGGCATCTGCTTCTGCCTCCATACTTATGTTAGACTGGTGTCATAGTGCAGAACCGCACGGATCTATAGATATGCCTAGCGCGCATGCGCGATGCGCGATCCTAGTTAACACACACCATTAGAGTATCGTGAGGCTCTATGCACTTGCATATTAGACATGGAGGGGGGCAGGCCGCCTTACACACATGCGCAGTAGATATAACTGTAGAACTCGGCATTTACAAGCCACGCATGCGCAGACTACACCGCGCGGACACTATGCGTGCCAGCATGACACGCAGACATGGCATACAGGAAGTAACTTTCCTTAAACACTCGCAGCTGCTGCCGCTCGCATCCGATTTTGGCGCGAATAATATCCCTACATAAACAGTCCCCAGCTTCAGCTCCCTCACCACTCCTAGTCAAAGTCTCTGGACGAAACGCGTCGGAGTGGGGGTGCTAGACAGGACCCCTGACCCATGGCTCACGTAATTATGCTACCCTGAACCTGTGCAACAAAATTTTTTTTGGACTGTGACAATTTATTCTTTATTTTCATTAGGGACACTGACTTCAAACACCAGGTTATTCAATAGGCGTTTATCAGGCATTTTCCTTTATATGCTATTAACACACTCTACTGCTCTAGACATCTAGGGTCATTCATTCATCTCACCACCTGTTCCTACAAGTGACATACTTATTCTGCTGGTATTAACCATATACACTGTATGTTCATGTAGATGTGGGACGCTTCGAGACTGTCATTAATATTTTGATCAGTCCATTTTTTGGTGTATAGTGTGTATAACTTAGCTTTGTATAGGTGCCTGAGAACCCATTAACCTGCTGTGACATTTTGATTTACCCTAGTGTTTTCTGAGTCACTATCCTTTTCATGCTTATGGTTGACGATTTTAACCGTTCCATAGTGTTGATCACTTGTATTTAAGGGTAGCACCCGTGACAGGGGTCCATGTCTATTTTTTAAGTGTTTTTAATCATTTACTGTTTATCTATCCCTTTTTGCACTGTGTCAAATTAAATAAACTAAATACATCAATTGCATACCTGAGTGCTCCCTTACGGGTTACTTTTTCTCTTTTTCACTCATATTACCCACAACCCGTGAGCACCGCCAAACCTTACTTATGAAAAGTTAATAATTTCATTTCTTTGGCTTATGGTGGCGTGAATTTTGCATAAGTAGATGCGAGGTTTTTCTTTCCCACCCCTCCCCCCGCCTTTCCCCCATTTTTGGAATATATTTATATATACATATATATACTGCATTACAATTCATGAATTTATGCCATCTGGCGGACACGCGAAGCATTGCAGCCTAGTAAATCCTGAACCATTATCAATTAACACATCAACCGCGCGTCAGCCGGGCATGCGCCTGGTTGGGAAGGCAAAAGGAGCCCGGCATGCTCCAGGTGAACAGCGTGGCATTCCAGGAACATGCCAGGTAAAAGCCAGTGATTAGTAAGAATAAAAGCTGCCGCAGAAGTAGACCGGAAATTACGGTATATGCTTTATATGTTAGATTGTGATATATAATCTTTTTATTGTCTCCATTGGGAGTTTTACATTTTATATCATTTGGTATCCTCTGCCTTTATCCCTTTTCATCAGCTATCACTTTATACATCCCAAAGATAATACACTATGGTGGAATGTTTTGTTGTTCTTTTGACTCCTGTTTCCTGGGGTAAAAAGGTCTTCAGCTGATCCCAATGAATTTAGAAACTTTTATACCGGAAAAGAACTATAAAGGGACTTTTGAACTCTGTTATCTAAGTGCCAGTTAGGTCTGTTTTTTTGCAGTTACTCCAACTGGTTGTCAGACCGCCAGCAGGACTATTTATACAGCTCTTATTGAACCTCACTATATGGGACTGTTTGCACCTTATTTGTGTGTATTTGTGTAATTTTGTATTTTATATATTGTATTCATTATGACACTAGCGCTTTTTTGCACTAATTTAGCAGTTATCACAATCTGATTGGTTGAAGTAACGTAACGGCAGCCATCTTGGTTTTGGTGACATCATCTTAAAGAGAATTCTGATTGTCTGGTTTCCCTCCCTTTACATGATGTCACAGCCTAACTTTTTTTTAAACTTTCACATGGTTATCCCAGCCAATCAGATTGCCTGGGAACCATTTGTCAGTCAAATGTGACTCACAGGCCTTATATAAGGCCTGTACCATCTCATTTGATGGCAAGAATGATAAGAAGCAACATCTCCTCCCCTATTGGATTACAATGGACAGATGAAGCTGAAGAAGAAGACAGAAGAACCCCAATTGGATTACAATTAACAGATGAAGTTAAAGAAGAACAGAAAGAAGCAAAGAAAGAAGAAGAAAATAACTTAATGTACCGGAGGACCGTGGCTGTTGAGGATCATTGCTTCTTTGGTCAAGAGCTTCCTGCGACCCCTGGAATCGGAGGGTGAAGACATCTAAAGGTAAGAAACCCCATTGAATTTATGTCATTTTAATTGTACGGTTTTTTTTTTGTATTTTTACATTTTTATTTTTTTCATTGCCTATTAATTGTCAAAGTATTTATGTATGCCCCATTAGTGCTATTCATACATACAGTGACAAGCAATGCATTTTTGGGCAAATGCTTGCTTTTATTTCTTTTAAATGTATTTTGGTTGTTTGCTTTTATTTCTTTCCGGTATTTTTTTTGTGTTTTCAATTTTTTATTTCTGTTAGTTTTTTGGTGTTTTCATTTTTATTGTGGTTTATTTTTGGTGGTTTTTTTGCTGATTTTTTTTCAGGTTGACTATTGACTGTGATAGTGGTAAATCATGTCCATATTATATGGGCACGATGTACCACTGTGCCAGTCAATTGTTTTCTTGGCATTTGTAATGTGTATATTTTTTATATAATGTGTTTTATTTTGTGCCTTTTTTTTAGTTTCCCCATTTATTGATATAGTGGCAAAGCATGTCCATATAATATTTAACACTTTAAAACTGTGCCAATCAATGGGTAGTGAGGGTGGTAGGGTGGTTAGGTCTCTCAGGTGGGTAGAGGAGGAGGTTGAGTTAACCCCTTCATTACTATAGCGGTTAATAACAGCTAAGGTAGGGAGAGGGAGTTGCTCAGTGAGTAAAGACACTGACTGGCACTGGGAGTTTGAAGCAGGGTCAGCCTGGTTCAATTCCCGGGGTCGACTCCTTGTGACCTTGGGCAAGTCACTTTATCTCCCTGTGCCTCAGGCACCAAAAAAACATAGATTGTAAGTTCCACGGGGCAGGGACTGTGTCTGCAAAATGACTCTGTAAAGCGTGACGTAAAACTAGCAGCGCTATACAAGAACATGCTATTATTATTATAATAAGGTGATTAAAGGGTTTAGGGCCATTAGATGTATTTTTGATTGTATTCTTGCTGCCAACAGAGGACATGAACGGTGATGAGGATGAAGACGCCCTTCATCCTGGCAGGCTGGCAGGGGTAAGTGCAAGTTTTGTTTACTTTATGCTTCTGGTTTATGTTTTATTTTAAATCGGAAAATGCACTATTATCCATATCTGGATAATAGAAATTTTGCCCATTACTGTACTGTGTCTGTTATGGGAGTTGTTGGGGATACAGGGGGTGGGTGAGTTGTGTATTGGTGGGTAGTAGGTATTGTAATATTTATTGGGGGTAGAGGGGTGAGTAAAGGTGGTACTTGTCCCAGGGTGGGAGGTTAGGCCCGGGTGAGGTGGGGGGGTTAACCCCTTCACTACCATAGCGGTCACTACCACTATGGTAATGAAGGTGTTAACACCTCCCACTAACTACTCCTGCAACCTTTCCGGGAAGGCCTAACCACTCACCCTGGGCCAAGTATCCCCTTCACTCACCACTCACCCCTTCTGCCCCCAATAAACCTGCTATTTTGCCTTAATCCCCTACATTGCCTATGCGGCTATCCGATAAGGTAATGAAGCTGCTTTAATCTAATATTACTAATAGGGAGTGGAAGCAGTGGGTCTCCTGACCTGAACCACGTCAATTTCTGACTCAGGGACCCCCTGCTTCCCAAGTTACAGGACCTCGTATGAGGTATGGGGTGTCGGTATCGCCGCTATTTTTATATCGTCCGCATCACGTGACTGTGGGATTTAAATTCTGGAGGAGATTCCGGCACCCCATACCAGGGCCTGTAACTCGGGAAGCAGGGGTCCCCGAGGCTGAAATCAATGTGGTTCAGCTCAGGAAACCCTCTGCTCCTGCTCACTATTAGTTAAAGTTAAATTAAAGCAGCTTCATTACCTTAACAGATAGCCGCTACGGTAATGTATTAAAAAAAAATTGTGTTTTGATACTAGTGTGGAGGAGCAGGGGGTCTTCTGAGGTGAACTGCGTTGATTTCAGTCTCAAGGACCCCCTACTTCCCAAGATAAAGGCCCCGTTATGGGGTGCCGGTATCCCACTCCAGGAGTTAAATCCCCCGGTCACGTGACGCAGGAGATTTAAAAGCACAGGGTATACCAGCACCCCATACTTGGGCCTGTATCTCAGGAAGTAATCGCCTTTAAGAGCCGTGCCTGGAAACGCAGCGTCCCCATGCAGCTCTTCCAGTTGCCACTTGCTACAATTTATAACGCAATAGCACTGATAAGAAAAAAAGATTGTCCGATAGTTCTTTTTTTTAAATTGGCCTTTAAAAAGATGGCGTTCATTCTTCGTGAATACCATTTTTGCCCTCATGTTTTAGTGTGTGATGAATCAATTCAAAATTGGGTGACAATGCACTGATTTTATCACCGCTTTGTGAATAGGCCCCACTGACTCACTGACTTGTGATTGTGAATAACCAGACAAATCAATTATGACTGAACTGACTCAGAAAACACGACACCAAATTTAAAGCAGGGAAGTCTGGTTCAATTCCCTGTGCCAGCTCCTTGTAAGCTTTCTCAATTTACTTTATGCGCCTGTGCCTCAAGCACCAAAATTAGATTGTAAGCTCTTTGGCGTAATGTCTAGTTGTGCCTGCTCTATAAACAGCGCTGCGTATACTGCCAGCACTACACAAGAAAAAATATTATTGGGAAATTATTGCTGCATTTCAAAAATATCTATCGATAGATTGATATATAGATAAATTGAAGCATGATCAAATACTTATTTTGCCGTTAATTTCTTTATCACCCAAAAATTGTCGCGTTCCTCTGGATGCCTTTGTCCCAAAATGTGTACTGACAGTACTCAGAAAGGTTAACATAATGAACAGCTTACATCTTTCTCATCTCTGGGACTCGGGTATGTTTATTTTAGTGGGACAATAACAACAGTAACTATTTTAAAGGTTAAAGGAATACTGTAAAAATAACAAACGTATGAAAGCAATTTGCTAAATAGTATTGCCACTAAAGTGGTCTTTAAACAATATACAAAAATCTGTACGAATTTAGATAATTTAGGCAGACACAAATGTAAATCATAAACAACAGTGCCGCTCAGCAAGAGATGTAATGATTACAAAGTAGATTTCTGCTCAAAAACAAACTCATTGAATCTCATTAATGAAATCCTTAGTTCAAGCCTTGATTATGTTCAGTAATTCTATCTCACACACTGCAAAAACCATCATCACCATCCTTAAATGACACTAATTTAGTCCCCCGAACTCTTGGAATGACTGCATGATTGAAAGTGGAGATTTTAATGAGCCTTTGATAACACAGCATCTCCAAATAAATGTAAAACTTGATTCTTATATTGAGCAGTTACTGCACTTCGATGCTCAAAATCTTGTTTTCTCCTTTAGCAAACTCAAAAAAATGAATCATTAAACCCGACAGTTTCTGTTTTTTCTTCCATTCATTGATATTCTTTTAAAAATGCCTGTATACGATTCCTACTTTTTTTATTACCAATTAAGAAGTGAATTTTTATAATGAATAGAAATGGTAAATGACGGGCACTTTCAAGTGATTTCTTTAACTTCATACAGGCGACATTATTTGTAACTGAAACCTCAGCCCAGTTTTTACTTTAGAAGGGACTCATTTATAGCATAGGAATATAGAAATAGTCGGACAAAGGTATAGGTTTATTTACACAAATCTGATTTATTTTTTTATAAAACAAATGGAGGGCAAATTGACACATTTATTGAAAACCTGCACATTGTAAAAGTAAAGGGGCTAAAATCCCATGTTAACATTTTTACACAACTACGGGGTTTATGTACTAGGTATAACAAATTTAATTTTTAGCATACGATTGACGCAAGCAAATCACAAATTATACCTTGCTTGTTTGAACCTATGAACTGACCTATTTATCCTTCAATGTCAGCATTAAACGTCAAAAATAATCTTCGGCAAGTACAGTATATTGGTGCACACAAATGGGATGAGCATGATGCACAGTTTTATATATATGTAAAGAAAAAACGAAAGGCGCAAACCACTGACCACAATGCTTAAGTTATTAAACAATAACAATACATTAATGATGCAATGAAAGTCCAATCTGTAGAATCCTGGATTGAGTGGGATCTATAAATGAAAAAGATAGCCAAATATGGTAAAGTAAGTATGTATTAATGACACACAGCGTAAGCACAGATCCTACTTACGAAATCACAGAGTAAAATGTGCATGTCAGGATAAAAATCCTTGTCAGGAACTGTAATACAGGAACTGTTACCCGCAATTAGCCGCAGGAATCACTCCAAAAGACGTTGTCTGGTTCCAACGTCAGTACATGTGGATCTCCTCCTCCTTAGCTCGTTGGCTGGAAATCTCGCAATATTTGCGTGATGATGCTCCGCTTTCGCTTCTGAGTAAACAGAAGCTTCTCTGTGGGTGAAATCAGCCACAAATGCCGCTGATAGCGGTTACAGAGTTCCAATTGCCTTGAATAATGCATACAGTCCAGCAAGTATATAAAATCCAAGGGACAAGGTCAAGACAACCTTTGTTGTACAGGGGTGGGGTATAATCGAGCCCTACAAGATATGGTGCGGGGACCTTGTGTACTGTACCTCCCAGTGGTGAGATAGAAGCTTTGAAACAGCAAATAGCAGAACTTTAACCAGACATGTAGCCAGGCGCAAGGTCCAGGATTGGCCAGCCTGACCTCCCTCTCCCGCCGATCGTGGCACATCCCACCTATCTGCAGCCCTGGTAGTGAATAAGAGGAATCCTTATCAGCTCTCCTGCTTTTAATCACAAAAAGTTTGAAAAGATCTGGTATGAAAGGTTGTTTCACATGTTAAGAATATTAAGAAAATTGCAGAGTATGCAATTTGGTATTTAAATGTAGTGTTTGTACTGATATAATTAAGTGTCCTATGCTTTAACAAATATCAGTGTGTAGTGGCATTCCTGCCTCATTGATTTGACTTATTTATTCTCAGTGTCACCTGCTTCATTTTACACAATTATTTATATGTGTGGTTTTGTGGGTCAATAGGCATAATAATTCAAAGGAAATCTTAGTTGGATGCCTTTATATTTAAATATTTTCAATAACAGAGTAAATTACTACCACAAAACCCCTGAACGTTTTTCTTTTATAATTTTCAATAGCTCTGATAGCTGACTGTCTTTCCCCCTGTTAGAGTCTATGGCAGTGGTTACCAACTTTCTTCTTTTGGGGCACCCCTAATCACAGTGGTCAGTTGCTGAGGCACCCCCAAAACTGAACAGTTAGTGACAAAAGACAAAGGACAGAGACAGTCAATGACTGAAGATACAGGACAGAGACAGTCACTGAAAACCCACACACAACAGGACAGAACAAATATATACAGGACAGGCACCACGCCTCACCTCCTCTGCTTGGCCACAGCCCAAGCCTCTTGATACATCCTCCTGATTGGCTGCTGCTTGGTAATGTAGCCAATCAAGATGTAGGAAACTGCCCATGATCCTAGCACTTGGAGATAGAGGAAATCCTTTGGTAAACTTGTGGTCCTCTCACAGAACCCCAGGATGCCTCAGAACCCTGGTTGGGAAACATTGACCTAAGGGGTAGATCCTCAGAAGTGGGCTAAATTATGGCAAATAATGTTATGTTACCTAACTAGGTAATGGACGTTATTTTTTTCCTACATTTAATGGAGATCCTCAAAGCTAATCATATGCATAAATAAAGTCCATTATCAAAACCACAATTGTTATGTTATCTGGATTTTCCAATTCAGTGCACATGTGCATTGACCAAACTTTAAGGCGCGGTATTAAGGTAGCGTTATTAACAGAGATTTTCATGTGGATTAACAAAGGCTAATGCAAATATTATTTTAATAGTAGAAATGTATAATTTTTAGACTTATTAACTTGTTCACATAATTATATGGTATATAATGTAATAATGACTGTATAAAATATGGCCATCCATAATTTATTAAATTGTACTGTACATTACTATTAATGTAAAATTACTGTGCACCTTTATGTTATACAGTCATTACTACATTAGGTGCCACATTAGTTTAAAAAAACATATCACTTTAATCACTAAAAAACAAAATATCATTGAAGATGTGCGTCACACATTGATATGATCCATGATTATATATATATATACACACACACACACACACACACACACACACACACACACACACACACACACACACACACACACACACACACACACACACACACACACACACACACACACACACACACACACACACACACACACACACACAGTATATATATATTGTATTGTATGTCTTTATTTATGTAGCGCCATAAATGTACATAGCGCTTCACAGGAGTAATACATATCATATAAATAACAAATAATATAAATCAGGTCATGGGAATAAGTGCTTCAGACATTAAAGTAACATTAAGGAGGAGGAGTCCCTGCTCCGAGGAGCTTACAATCTAATTCGTAGGTAGGGAATACGTACAAAGACAGTAGGAGGGAATTCTATTAAGTGCGTCTGCAGGGGGCCAAGCTTTATGTATCATGTGTCCAGGATTATCCAGTGCTATTCATATGCATCTTTAAGCAGATGTGTCTTAAGGTGGGTCTTAAAGGTGGATAGAGAGGGTGCTAGTCGGGTATTGAGGGGAAGGGCATTCCAGAGGTGCGGGTCAGAAAGTGAGAAAGGTTTAAGGCGGGAGAGAGCTTTAGATACAAAGGGGGTAGAAATAAGACATCCTTGAGAAGAACGCAAGAGTCGGGATGGTGCATAGCAAGAAATTAAGGCTGAGATGTAAGGAGGGGCAGAAGAATGTAAAGCTTTAAAAGTGAGGAGAAGAATTGAGTGTAAGATACGGGATTTTGATCGGAAGCCAGGAGAGGGATTTCAGGAGGGGAGATGCGGAGACAGATTTAGGAAAGAGTAGAGTGATTCTGGCAGCAGCATTTAGGATAGATTGTAGGGGAGACAGGTGAGAGGCAGGAAGGCCGGAGAGCAGGAGGTTGCAGTAATCGAGACGTGAGAGAATGAGGGCCTGAGTCAGAGTTTTAGCAGTCAAGTAACAGAGGAAAGGGCGTATCTATAGGCTTATATATATAGGCTTAAGGGTTGTTCATGTAATGTGAGCTTGAGACAAAAGGTGGCACTGTGTGCTCATTTGCATGTCAATTTCCAGAATCCCTTGCTGCAGTGGAAGTGCTGTGTGCTGGGTGATAATGGTGAAAGGCGGGGTTGCAGACCTGTCTAAGGCATGCAAATGAGCATACAATTATATTTCCATTTGCTACATATATACATATATACATATATACATATACACATATACATACATGTATAATGTAGCCCTTGTACCCCCTTGTTACTGAAACTACCCGTGCAGCTTTTACCTATGTCTCAAATGAGATTTTGCCATAATTGCTGTATCTAAGCTGTGAGAGTGGGCAAACCATGCTACTACTCTACACAGTTATGTATCAGCACTTAGAGTACATGACGTGTATGCTCCTTTTAGGAGTGGTTTTAATTCATTTGATTTTATATTAATTCATAATAAATGTTTTTTATGTGTTTATCAATTTCATGTGTAACATTATGCATATCTGTGTGTTCAATACATTTGCCAATGTAGTACCATCCTGACAGTAGTGAATTAGATTCACCCAGCATATACTTTTGTATTCTTATGAATTGTGGTTATATTGATGTGGTGCCCAAACTGTGAGAAGGGGCGAGTGACGTCACTACTCTATGCAGCCGCGCACCTATTTTCAATGAATTTAACACACATGAACTACTCAATTGTGTGTTTTCAATAAATTTAATGGACTACTATGGTATATAAACCCCAGTGGCCAGTCCACTAGTAAACACAGAGCCTGGCGAAGCCGTGGCATCGGCGAAACGCGTTGCTCATACACAGAAGGAAGTTTGACCCATTGAAGCCTCCGTGGCTGACCTAGTGTGCTGTGTTTAAAGTATAAAACGGGTGAATCTAATGATTAACCCACCAGGCGCTCATAAATAAATACAATCCTGCTTGTTGGTAAGATAAAGTGATAAAGTCTGATCTTGGGAATTAGGCTATGGTCAACCCCAGATAAAGTAAGTGTAGCATATATACTGTCTTTTCCAGCAACCGGCTCACAACGAGCACCAAGTAGTTGAGATAAAAAGACTCACGTGATTAACACTGGGGTTGCTAATACCATGCCTGTCGAGTCCTCCAGCGATATAACTTCTTCTGCTGATAGATCTCGACCTGAAGCTTTATAGTTGTAAAATAGATGCGGTGCCCCAGCCTCATGGATTGCCAATGTTCTCTTCACCGCCAACCCTGCACCCGCTTGATCGCGGTGGGTGGTCACCTGACCGGCGGCAGCAGCGATACTTCCGAGTTCGGTCACGGGAGAACAGGATACCAAAAGCAGCTCGGCGTGCAGGCGATAATGAACAACGCTACAGAAATCCTCTCGAGGGGGGAAGAGCGCCGCACAGCTGCAATGAAGCAATGAAGGCTGATGTGTAGCAATAAAAAAAGCTTTATTTGCACAAGGTACAAGCGGATCCTCTGACGCATTTCAGCCTGTCAGGCCTGACAGGCTGAAACGCGTCAGAGGATCCGCTTGCACCTTGTGCAAATAAAGCTTTTTTTATTGCTACACATCAGCCTTCATTGCTTCATTGCGGCTGTGCGGCGCTCTTCCCCCCTCGAGAGGATTTCTGTAGTGCTGTGTTTAAAGATCTCCTGCATGATCCTGTATTCCGGATGCGGCGTTTAGGATATCATATGCTACATTGCACACGGTCAATGGTGTTGCTGATTTGAGCTGTTGTACATGTGAGTGTTGTGTTATATATGTGGGAATAAATGCACTTTATCCACTATTAAACACATCTCCTATACACTTTATTGGGATCGCGTGGGTGTGAGCTGTGTCTGGCACCTGGAGAACATCATCACTAAAGGGAGAGAGATCTCTGGATCCATTTTAAAGGAACAGAAACCCCTTGTTGTGTATGTACTTACACATGCCCATGTGAGTATGGTGATATTATTAGCATTACTCACTCCAAACCTCCCCTGGCTGATCCCCCTGCTATACTGTATAAGACAATCACCTTGCTCCTTATACACTATATATGATATTGGGAGTATCTGAGGACCACGTGGACAAGGACTACCATAGAAGAGTTGCAAGTAAAGACAAGACAAGATAAAGACAAGCAAAGACAAGTAAAGACAAGCACAGATACCTTACATTTGTGCTATTTTCCCTATCCCCACTGGCCGAGACTGCATATATATTTATATCCATCACCTTTGACTATCTAATTCCTTGCTCCCCCTTTATGTGTTTTTTTCTGTATCTACTAAGAGTCTTGGATAGATCCTATTGGGGTTGCAACAGACTGAGATCTACATTCTTCCCCTCATTGAGGGGGAGGGTAGCTACATTGTAGTTACGGTAATATTGTTCTATTTTTTTAATTTATTTTCTGATTTAGTCCTTTACATGAGTTAGTGCCCGAGTTCTTTTTGTTTACTCTGGCTAACAGGAGGCCTGAGCCTCCGCCACTGGGAGCCTGGGATAAACTTATACATGGTGCAGCGCCTCCACCGATAGGAGACCCCAGTGTGGTGGGAGTATTCCCTCACTGGAACCAACATACACAGTAATTAAATAAGTTTGTATAAGAACAGTATTTACTAACTGTCATATAATGCATGTACCATATCATAACACAGTAACACAGCCCCAGCATATGACCCAACGATAAACAGTCCATATGAATTTCCCCAAATACTGAAAGTCTTAATTACTGAGTGACTCTCTTTCAAAGTGTGTGTGAGGGGATAGAGTGCTTCCCTGTGTTGGGGCCCGGTGGTGCACTTTGGAATACCTCCCTGGTCTTTGTCCAGACCAGGATAAAAAGCAGCGATGTATAGACCTGCGACGTGGTTCCTCGGCATGGTCTGATGCTCCTCTTTTGGGTAGATCCTCAGGCTGACATCTCTGAAGGTGCCTCCAGCCGGATGGACCCTACCTACATCCTCAAGGTCCAGGACTTGACTAACCTCAGCCCTCCCAACATGCAATATGTCTACCTTCCCCTTCCAGGGGAAAAAACAGTCTCATTGGCTCTCAGGGATCATATGGTGCCACCTCCCTATGCAGCATGGGAGTTGTAGTCCTTGCAGAGTCTCCTTATCATTGCAGTGGTGTACTTTATCATGTGCATGATATGCACAGGGGGCTACTACATATGTGAGAAAAGACAGGGGCTATACAAGAGAATAAATCTGCATCGCCACAGCATCACACGCGGAACAAGAGACAGTCCTGTCAGCGAACATTTCTGACTCTGACCATAAGATGAACGTTCTGAAGTTGACCAAACTCAAAGGTAATCTTACAACACCGAAAGAGAGGTGGTTGCATGAATATAAATTGATTAAACTATTTGGGACACTCACCGGTGGCCTAAGCCAAGACTGCAGCTTCATGAGCGAATACCCTGGCACAAGACAACTCTCTTCCCACGAGTGCAAAGGCTCATGAATATAAATACTGTGCTGTATGAATGCACACACACCTACCTCTTACACATACACATGTACTGTAATTCTATCCCTTTATACAAAAAGGGACCACATAGTAGCTACACACATGCACAGAAATGCAACACCCTCTTAAATTTCAACACCCACCCCCAACATTTTTATACACTCCCCCTCTACACACACCTTTTGTAAAGCGCTGTATACACTGTGGATGCTTTATAAATGAAGATTTATACCCATATATGCTTACTCTAACATCAAACATTCAGGGATCATTTAATACCTTAAGTCATAAATCGCATACTGCACAGAGAGAGGGTTAAGCTTCACCCACAGAGATAACATGACTAGAAGCCCTGTGCGAAAGTAATTTTTTTTTTGGCTTAATCCATTTTAACATTGCCCGAGAAGAGATCCCTGAAAGTGCCCATGACGAAGAGGACAGAGTCCTTGAAACGCGTAGGGTGGACATTGCTCTGGTTGTTATTGACTGTTGGGAGGCTACACTAAGCTACTGAGGAGACGCAGACGGCAGAGTTCCCTAACCGCCGAGTTTGAAGAGGGAGCTGGTGACTGCCCGTAGTCCAACCCCCAACATCACCAGTCACCTGACGCGGACGTGGATGAGATCGCCGATCGAGTTAAGGAGGAGGGCTGAGATTCACCTAACCTGAACAAGCAGACGAATAAAGTATCTCTGTTCCTGCGGTCACTCTTAGTACCGAAGTGTGTGTACCAACTACCCTGCTGTGAGTGTTTATAACCGTTTTTAATTGCTTATAAACCTAACTTTACTATTCTATGGGCCTTGCGCTTTTTTCTTTTTGTCATCCCCTTAATCCATTTTAACATTGCCCGAAGAAGAGATCACTGTATCTCGAAAGCTTGCACAAATAAAATAATTTTGTTAGCCACAAAACGGTATCGACTATTTGTTTTTGATAGATATACAGATGCAGTGGCTGTTATTTGAACATTTACCTGGGTAAATGTTGCGTTATGCCGCATGTAGGTTTAGATATATTCCCTAGTTTGCCACGGCAGACATAATGGCCCATCAGATTAACAGAGCAGGGGTCCCTTCTGTGCGAGTCCTACCGGGGTCTGCCTGTCTGTAATAGACGTGCAGTAAGAGATAGGCTGAATATATCACTCTAACTGCGCGCCTCTCAAAGGCGATCGTACAGTAAAATAACAGGGGGTCTCCGGAGCTGAACATTCTTTAAATGTATAGGACAGGTTTATGTTTTTGACAGTCCTGTCAGCGAACATTTCTGACTCTGACCATAAGATGAACGTTCTGAAGGTGACCATACTCAAAGGTAATCTTACAACACCGAAAGAGAGGTGGTTGCATGAATATAAATTGATTAAACTATTTGGGACACTCACCGGTGGCCTAAGCCAAGACTGCAGCTTCATGAGCGAATACCCTGGCACAAGACAACTCTCTTCCCACGAGTGCAAAGGCTCATGACTATAAATACTGTGCTGTATGAATGCACACACACCTGCCTCTTACACATACACATGTACTGTAATTCTATCCCTTTATACAAAAAGGGACCACATAGTAGCTACACACATGCACAGAAATGCAACACCCTCTTAAATTTCAACACCCACCCCCACCATTTTTATACACTCCCCCTCTACACACACCTTTTGTAAAGCGCTGTATACACTGTGGACGCTTTATAAATGAAGATTTACACCCATACATGCTTACTCTAACATTAAACATTCAGGGATCATTTAACACCTTAAGTCATAAATCGCATACTGCACAGAGAGAGGGTTAAGCTTCACCCACAGAGATAACATGCCTAGAAGCCCTGTGCGAAAGTAATTTTTTTTTTGGCTTAATCCATTTTAACATTGCCCGAAGAAGAGATCACTGAAAGTGCCCATGACGAAGAGGACAGAGTCCTTGAAACGCGTAGGGCGGACATTGCTCTGGTTGCTATTGACTGTTGGGAGGCTACACTAAGCTACTGAGGAGACGCAGACGGCAGAGTTCCCTAACCGCCGGGTTTTGGAGAGGGAGCTGGTGACTGCCCGTAGTCCAACCCCCGACGTCACCAGTCACCTGACGCGGATGTGGATGAGATCGCCGATCGAGTTAAGGAGGAGGGCTGAGATTCACCTAACCTGAACAAGCAGACGAATAAAGTATCTCTGTTCCTGCGGTCACTCTTAGTACCGAAGTGTGTGTACCAACTACCCTGCTGTGAGTGTTTATAACCGTTTTTAATTGCTTATAAACCTAACTTTACTATTCTATGGGCCTTGCGCTTTTTTCTTTTTGTCATCCCCTTAATCCATTTTAACATTGCCCGAAGAAGAGATCACTGTATCTCGAAAGCTTGCACAAATAAAATAATTTTGTTAGCCATAAAACGGTATCGACTATTTGTTTTTGATAGATATACAGATGCAGTGGCTGTTATTTGAACATTTACCTGGGTAAATGTTGCGTTATGCCGCATGTAGGTTTAGATATATTCCCTAGTTTGCCACGGCAGACATAATGGCCCATCAGATTAACAGAGCAGGGGTCCCTTCTGTGCGAGTCCTACCGGGGTCTGCCTGTCTGTAATAGACGTGCAGTAAGAGATAGGCTGAATATATCACTCTAACTGCGCGCCTCTCAAAGGCGATCGTACAGTAAAATAACAGGGGGTCTCCGGAGCTGAACATTCTTTAAATGTATAGGACAGGTTTATGTTTTTGACAGTCCTGTCAGCGAACATTTCTGACTCTGACCATAAGATGAACGTTCTGAAGGTGACCATACTCAAAGGTAATCTTACAACACCGAAAGAGAGGTGGTTGCATGAATATAAATTGATTAAACTATTTGGGACACTCACCGGTGGCCTAAGCCAAGACTGCAGCTTCATGAGCGAATACCCTGGCACAAGACAACTCTCTTCCCACGAGTGCAAAGGCTCATGACTATAAATACTGTGCTGTATGAATGCACACACACCTGTTTCTTACACATACACATGTACTGTAATTCTATCCCTTTATACAAAAAGGGACCACATAGTAGCTACACACATGCACAGAAATGCAACACCCTCTTAAATTTCAACACCCACCCCCACCATTTTTATACACTCCCCCTCTACACACACCTTTTGTAAAGCGCTGTATACACTGTGGACGCTTTATAAATGAAGATTTACACCCATACATGCTTACTCTAACATTAAACATTCAGGGATCATTTAACACCTTAAGTCATAAATCGCATACTGCACAGAGAGAGGGTTAAGCTTCACCCACAGAGATAACATGCCTAGAAGCCCTGTGCGAAAGTAATTTTTTTTTTGGCTTAATCCATTTTAACATTGCCCGAAGAAGAGATCACTGAAAGTGCCCATGACGAAGAGGACAGAGTCCTTGAAACGCGTAGGGCGGACATTGCTCTGGTTGCTATTGACTGTTGGGAGGCTACACTAAGCTACTGAGGAGACGCAGACGGCAGAGTTCCCTAACCCCTGGGTTTTGGAGAGGGAGCTGGTGACTGCCCGTAGTCCAACCCCCGACGTCACCAGTCACCTGACGCGGATGTGGATGAGATCGCCGATCGAGTTAAGGAGGAGGGCTGAGATTCACCTAACCTGAACAAGCAGACGAATAAAGTATCTCTGTTCCTGCGGTCACTCTTAGTACCGAAGTGTGTGTACCAACTACCCTGCTGTGAGTGTTTATAACCGTTTTTAATTGCGTATAAACCTAACTTTACTATTCTATGGGCCTTGCGCTTTTTTCTTTTTGTCATCCCCTTAATCCATTTTAACATTGCCCGAAGAAGAGATCACTGTATCTCGAAAGCTTGCACAAATAAAATAATTTTGTTAGCCATAAAACGGTATCGACTATTTGTTTTTGATAGATATACAGATGCAGTGGCTGTTATTTGAACATTTACCTGGGTAAATGTTGCGTTATGCCGCATGTAGGTTTAGATTTATTCCCTAGTTTGCCACGGCAGACATAATGGCCCATCAGATTAACAGAGCAGGGGTCCCTTCTGTGCGAGTCCTACCGGGGTCTGCCTGTCTGTAATAGACGTGCAGTAAGAGATAGGCTGAATATATCACTCTAACTGCGCGCCTCTCAAAGGCGATCGTATAGTAAAATAACAGGGGGTCTCCGGAGCTGAACATTCTTTAAATGTATAGGACAGGTTTATGTTTTTGACATACAGGGTTGGTTCCTTAGGTCTGCAGTGACCTTTGGAGACCACATGAGGACTCCCCGGACATCCACGGGTACAAGGCTGCGGACTCACGGGGGATACCTGTGGGGAAGAACCGGGGACCCCACTTCTGTGCAGGCCCCATGGACCCATAGGGACCACTCGAGGGCCCCCAGATCTCCATGGGAACCACCCGAGGACCCTCAGACACCTGTAGGGCTGATACGGGTACCCCCAGACACCCACAGGCCCACCCATGGAGACCACATTGTGGGTCCACGGTGACCCGCAGAGACCACCTGGAGGCCCACGGAGCCTGACAGGGACCACCCGTAGGCCTCCAGACCCTGTGTCCACCCCTTTGCTGGGCCACTGTGGGGCCTGCGGAAAACCGCCAGGACCACTGGGGACTCCTGTGGGCCTGGGGTATTAACCCTGTATGCCAAATAATAAATAATGTTGTATGGGGTGGGCACAGGAGGTGGGTTATGTATTATTTATTAAAAACAGTAATGTTTATTGTGGGGCTGTTTATTGTTTTGATTGTGGGTAGTGGGGGTGGGGGAAGGGGTTATTGTCCCCGAGCCTGGGTAGGTCTTCTTGGTGGGTAGTGGCTGAGGGCAGTTAGGCCTCATGGGTGGGGGTAGTGGGGGGTATTTAGGCCTCCCGAGTGAGTGGTGAGTGAGGGTGGGTTAACCCCTTAATGACTGTCGCGGTTAATAAACGCTAAGGCGATTAAGGGGTAAGGGGACATTAGATTGGCTCTTTTTATTCTTGTGTATGTTTTTCAGCACCCGAGGGCATGGACGGTGATGAAGATGAGGATGGCCTTCATCATGGGTGCCGGACAAGAGTGAGTACAAAATGTATTTATTTTATTTATTATGATTAATGTATTTTTAATGGGCAAATGCATTGTTATCCATATGTGGATAATAGTAATTTGCCCAATACTGTATTGTATGTGTTAGGGGGCGGGGGGGGATGTGTGTTGTATATTGCAATGTTTATTGGGGGCAATTGTCCCGAATAAACCTGCTATTATGCCTTAACCCCTTCATTGCCTTATCGGATAGCCGCTAAGGTAATGAAGCTGCTTTAATGTATTTTTATTAATAGTGTGCAGGAGCAGGGGGTCTCCTGATCTGAACTGCATTGAGTTTTGGCTCAGGGACATCCTGCTTCCTGAGTTACAGGCCCCAGTATGGGGCATCGGATGCCAGTGTCGCCGCCATCTTTATAGAGCCCACGTCGCGACTTGGACGCTATAAAGATGGCAGCGACACTGGTATCTGATGCCCCATACTGGGGCCTGTAACTCGGCAATCAGGGGGTCCCTGAGCCATTAATCATTGCGGTTCAGCTCAGGAGACCTCCTGCTCCTGCACACTATTAATAAAATTTACATTAATGCAGCTTCATTACAATAGCGGCTATCCGCTACGGTAATGAATTATTATTTATTGGTGTTTTAATAATAGTGGACATGTGCAGGGGGTCTCCTGAGCTGAAACGCATTGGTTTCAGCCGGTATCCCCTGCACTTGTAAAGCTCCCGCGTCACGAGACTGGAACATTTAAAAGTGCAGGGGTTACAGGCACCCCATAACGGGGCCTGTATTTCCTGAAGTAGGGGGTCCCCAAGGCTCAAACCAATGCGGTTCAGCTCAGGAGACCCCCTGCTCATCTACACTATTATTAAAAATCATATTTGTACAGCATGATCGCCTTTAAGAGCCATGCATTGAGACGCAGCGTCTCCATGCAGTTCTTACAGGCTGCTTTATTTATATCAGTTATCGTGCTATATAACTTTAAGCACTATAGCAGGGGGGAAAGAAGGTGCTCGCGCGATATGGCCCTTTTTGCCAAGGCAGGACGAAAACGCACCGAGCAGCCTTAGTGAATAGCGCATTTGGCTTCAACCTTTTGCGCTCGAGCTAATTTTTCCAATTTCAGCGCAAATAATCAGAGCTTAGTGAATCGCCCCCAATCTCTTATAGTAGAGCTTTTCTTTATAGACAGTGAGTGCTGGGACACCTTTGTATTTTATATATGATTTAGGGGAATTAGGGTCGCCTAGGTACCATTGCACCCTGCACGCACATTATTTATCTCTCTTGAGTGCTGTCTATCACTTGTTTTATTGCTTTTTACCATATGATTTGCATATGAGTAAGCCTATGGTCCGTTAAAATGTAGGTATCCGATATTTTTAAGGAAAATGCCAGGACATCGTTGTGCTAAGCACCATTGTGGATAAATGTTTTGGATATAGATACGTTAAATTGAAAACGTAAAGTTAAAAAATTAGCGACCTTCTATGAGGATCTAACCCATATTTCAAACCCACTCACATAACATACATGTTGAGAGTTGAAGACGTCAACCTTCCAACTGCGTAATTTGCTTTTGCTAAGGACAAAGTAGTTACATATTTTTAATGGCTAATTCGATTTTTAGAATAGATAAATGCTGAAGAAAACCACGTTCATTTTACTGTGTGCTTGTTTTCTTTTTCTACTTCACAATAATGCAACATTTGAGTTTTCATTAACAAACCAATCAGTGGGTAATTTAAAATTAGACTCTCTTATACAAACACATTCAAATGTTCTTTGTGCATTATCATTGAGCTGATCTTTTTTATGTTAAATGTTACATCTGCTATACTGTAACTTTGTATTTTTCATCCTACTGCACTTGCCAAAGGTGTATTTTGCTTCAAAGGATAGTGATTCAACTAATATGCTGAACAACATATTACGTAATCCATTTGATAATTTCCACAAATGAGTGAATGCATGTTCATACAGTAAGAAGGTTTGCTATTTTCCGAAACTGGAATTTGCTTACAAATACACTTTAATTGCTATAATCTAATGATAGTCTATACATGCTTCTCTATAATAATGTAATGATACATGTTCTTGCATAACAGATATTCTTTCAATATCAGCATTCCACTTCATTGCTAAAATGGATTTCTGTTTAGTAACAATTATATCTGGTGTGTATTTTATAATTATGTGTATGTTCTATTTTTCTGAGCCCACAATATACAAGTATCATGAAATACAATTTTGTATATTCGTTGTAGAATTATTCACAATTCATTGTCACCAATTATGTGTAAATGTTCAAAAAATATATCTGTTTTTGTGTTGAGGGTGTAATAATATGATTATTAAACATTTCTAAGTCACCCTTTATACATATCTAAATAAAAATAGTGAATAGTTTTTTTTTTATTTAAAAAAAGAACAAATCCAGGCTTCTATTTTGTCTTTTCATGAGCGATTGCCCCAGAAATCATAACCTTTCAACTGGAATGGATCTTTAATCTGAAAAAGCGAACTAATGATTATGCTCAGCATTATTAGCTTGTTGCATTATTAGATTTTAAAATAATGAGATGCCAGAAGCATTCATTCCACCATCTCTCATTAAACAGAGGTTATAAGAACACTTAGATGACACACTTGGATCTTGTTTTTCAATTTACTTGTGAACTAGGTACTTCTTCCCCGTGATTGCATTTTCAAGTGAGATACGTAATTAGTTTTGTTGCAAAAGTTGCATTCATGGCCCCAAGTAAGCTACAAAACCAGATCAAACCCGGTTCATTTACAGTGTGTATACGTCTAAAACAGAAGTATATTTATTAGATAGTAGCACTATTGTAGATAATGAAGTGCATGTGATGTTGTGTGGTGTTTAAGGCCAGACTAGAATAGATGTATTACATTTCTAGTCTAATCAGGTTACATAAAACATTTTGGGGTAGAAGTCCGTTAAACATTTTATCGTAATGTTTCCGCCATTTAATGTATTGATGATAATATGGCATATCCACAAAGTATGATTAGTGTTGCGAAGCCCTTGCCTTAACCAGAAAAATATCATATTTCTCATGTGCAAATCATGTTAACGAGTCTTTAACCTTGTGTAGCCCCGGTATCCCGCAGGGGATTGTCACATGCTGCAGCTTAGCCAATAGGGCGACTGCAATTAGATAGATAGGATTATAGCAGCTTCAGAGGCTGCAGTTTACATGTTGCTAGGCAACCAGTGAAGCTGTGAGATGATGACAGTTAAGACAGTGCTTTGAAGAATGTCAGTTGGAGCTGGGAGCTGGGTGAGTTAGGGTGTGTGTGTGCAGAGAGCAGTAACCCCTGGCACTAGGCCTAGTTACCCCTAAGACCCAGATAACTATTATCCTTGGCCCAGCTTGTGGTACTTTAGGGACAGGCCTTAAGTAAGGAATCTGCCCCTTTAGCTGTTTGATTAGACCAATGAACTGCTCATCTGCTGCACTGCCTGATCACTGGGTCTGGGAGCAGACCCCCTCTATATAGAGACAATCTTCACGGAGAACTCCGCCACGCAGTGACTGTGGCCTGCAGACTGGAGATGGACCAGCCCCAAGGTATAGACGGTACGGTGTACGGTGATATTATCCACTTTGGAATTCACCCCACGCGTAGGCGGACGGCACGTCGGATCAAGCGGATCCCATTCTGTTATACTGCGGTACCCGGGTGACGGAGCCCCAGGCAGGTACCTATAGTAGGGCACTAACACTCCACAGGATAGCATATAAAAGACACTAGATGGCGCTTAAACACTATATCTATGTACAAATAACAGTGAAAACAATAAATAAAATATATAAACGTCACCGTGCAATAAATAAAAGTAAAAACACTCAAACCCTTGTAGGACTGTTTCAGGTACTGACGCTCCCCTGATTTCGTTACATTGTACTCCACAGGATAGCGCTGTCTCCAACACTTTGGGTGGGCTTGGACATAAGGGACATCAGGGAATTGGTGCCCAGCACCCAGGTACTTTGGGGACACCTATGTTGATATGTGGGTGGTGAACTTCTATACGTATAGTTATATGCCTATTACTGTGTGGTACAGAGTACCAAGGTTATTAGTTATAGTAAAACGGTTGCTAGCATATATATTGTGTGCGTGCATTATTATTATTGTTCCTGTAAGAGAACCATCCCACCCCGTTGGGAACCCTTACAGGTAGAGGTGATGTATCCGAAGAATCAGGTAACCCCAGGAAATAACGTTATGATAATTAGGTCACACCAAAACCTGCCGTTACTCGCATCCAGACCATTACTATCATAGCATTAGTTCTGGGAATAGCCTACAAGCAAAAGGGCAGGTCTTAAGTGCTATCAAAATGATTGTACTGAGTATAGAATTGTAACTTTTCATTATGTGTTATACAATGGATCATGTAATTATGACAACGTCATATTATGGATCATATAAAGGTCTGAAACCATAAATAAATGCACCTGATAATGTGTCATGTTCATGTAACAAACTATACTATGCTTTTTAGTGGTTCAAGTGAATGTTGGATATGTTTATCTGACCTACTATGGTATATCATCTTGAATGTAAAAGGTATGCGTGTACAAAAATGTCTCTACATTTAACAATAGTTACAAAGAGAGAGAGAAATCGTGAACAAAACTTTTAATCACATCCAGTTTCTTCACTGTGTCAAAAATAAAAGCAGAAATAGTTAAAAAAAATTAAATATAACGACATTAACAAAATAAACTATAGACAAAGTCATCATCTCCACTTCTTGGGACCAAAATCAACCAGGCCTCCTGTTGCAAGGCGTGCCATGCCTCAATCTTGCCACTGGCTCTGAATGTGACGTGGGCAACTCCACAGAGGATGGAGGAGGAGATGGAGTGGCCAGCTTCAAGGAGACCACTTATGTGGGCAGGGACTCACTTGATACTTCTGGTGTTGTAAAAATTGAGGGGATTCATTGACGATAGGGTAAATATGGCTTCTTTTAATAAAGGTTAAGCCTGCATAACCCCTACCTGTCAGTACTACAGTGTATTATGTTATTTGTTTTATATGTTATGCACAGATGTATTGTAAACCTGGTTCCAGCAGTTCAGTGATTAGGGAGTTAACTGTGTTTCAGCGGGAAAGTTTGAAAGTTTGCCTTGACACTCATAAACTCTCCATACCTCGCTGCACTGCCCATGTGAGCCCATTAACAGCAGCCATTAGCTGGTCAATGTGGTTTGTCAAAGCACTGCTGTGTTAGCACATCAGGTGGGTGATGACCCTGCAGTGGCATTGGGAGGTGTGCTTCATGGTCTCCAGCTGATGGCTACGGCTGTTGAATATTTCCCTCTTCATCCATTATTGCTTTCTCCACAAGCCCACGAGGACTCCTTTTCCTAATTTAACTTTTATGACTGAAGCACTTATTCCCATTATGTGTTATTTGTATTATTGGTTATTTATATTATGTCACGTTATTACTGCTGTGAAGCGCTATGTATATTAATGGCACTATATAAATAAAGATATACATACATACACAAGGAGGTTAGATGTTGTGCAGCAGTAGAATGCCAAGGAGCAGTAGGAGGAGAAGCAGGGAGAGCAGTGATAGGAACAGCGGATGGGGGAGCTGGAGAAGTGGCACAGCCAGCTGGAGCTGAGCAATGGAAGCTGGAGTTATGGCAGGGCAGCTGGAGCTGCGGCGACCGGAGGTGGAACATCACACCCCAGACGAACCTCGTGAGGATTAGAGTGACCATCTCCTCACACTGGTCTTCCTCAACATCATAGTTACATAGTTACATAGTAGATGAGGTTGAAAAAAGACGTAGGTCCATCAATGTCAACCTATGCTAAATTTAGACAACAGATACTTTATCCTATATCTATACTTACTTATTGATCCAGAGGAAGGCAAACAAAAAAACCCCATTAAGGGGAAAAATTCATTCCTTCCTGACTCCAAGAATTGGCAATCAGATTAATCCCTGGATCAACATCCTTCCCATGTATACTTATTTGGTTTATCCCTGAACACTTTTCCCATCTAAAAAGATGTCCAATCTTTTTTTGAACAAATCTATTGTATCTGCCATCACAGTCTCCATGGGTAATGAATTCCACATTTTAACTGTCCTTACTGTAAAGAACCCTTTCCTTTGTTGCTGGTGAAATTTCCTTTCCTCCAACCTTAAGGGATGGCCCCGAGTCCTTTGTACTGCCCGTGGGATGAATAGTTCTTTTTAAAGCTCCTTGTACTGTCCCTGAATATATTTGTATATAGTTATCATATCCCCTCTTAGACGCCTCTTTTCTAATGTAAAAAATCTAATTTAGCTAGCCTCTCCTCATAAGTTAGACTGTCCATCCCCTTTATTAATTTGGTGGCTCTTCTCTGCACTCTAGTTCCATAATGTCTTTTCTTAGGATTAGTGCCCAAAATTGTACTCCATATTCAAGGTGTGGTCTTACTAATGCTTTGTAAAGGGGAATAATTATGTTTATTTCCCTTCCATCCATTGCCCGTTTGATGCAAGATAAGATCTTGTTTGTCTTTGCAGCTACTGCATGACATTGGGCACTATTGCTAAGCCTGCTGTCTACAAGCAGTCCTAAATACTTCTCCATCAAGGATTCAACCAGTATATCTCCATTTAATTTGTGAGTCGCCTTTTTATTCTTGCATCCCAAATGCATAACCTTACATTTATCTGTATTAAAACTCATCTGCCATTTACCTGCCCACGTTTCCAGCCTCTCCAAGTCCTTCTGAAGAGAAATTACATCCTGCTCTGATTCTATTACCTTACACAATTTAGTATCAGCAGCAAAGATGGAGACTTTGCTCTCGATCCCAACCTCAAGGTCATTAATAAACAAGTTAAAAAGCAGGGGTCCCAGTACTGATCCCTGAGGTACTCCACTCACAACATTAGCCCAACCTGAAAAAGTTCAATTTATGACAACCCTTTGTTGTCTGTCCTTTAACCAGTTTTCAATCCAGGTGCATATATTATTACTGAGGCCAATTTTCTTTATTTTGCTCACCAACCTCTTGTGTGAAACCGTATCAAAAGCCTTTGCAAAATCTAAGTAGACCACATCAACTGCATTACCCTGGTCTAAATTCCTACTTACTGCCTCAAAGAAACAAATAAGGTTAGTTTGGCAAGATCTATCCTTCATAAATGCATGCTGACTATTACTAATAATTTTGTTTTCCATTAGGTATTCCTGAATATTATCCCGTATTAAACCTTCAAGTAGTTTCCCTACTATTGAAGTCAGGCTTACAGGTCTGTAATTTCCCAGTTGTGATCTAGCTCCCTTTTTAAATATAGGCACCACATCTGCTTTACGCCAAACTTGTGGTAATGAGCCTGTGGAAATTGAGTCCTTGAATATTAAATATAATGGTTTTGCTATTACTGAGCTTAACTCCTTGAGAACTCTTGGATGTATGCCATCGGGGCCAGGTGCCTTATTTACTTTAATTTTTTCAAGTCGCTTATGAACTTCTTCCTCAGTTAACCAATTGTTCATTAATATGGAGGTTGTGGCTTCCTCCTGCGACACTACTATTGAACTTGATTCTTCCCTGGTAAATACAGAGGCAAAGAATTTGTTTAATACCTCAGCTTTTTCCTTATCTCCAATAATCTGCCTACCCATCTCACACTGAAAGGGTCCTATATTTTCTTTTCTCATTTTTTTGTTATTAAGGTACTTAAAGAACTGTTTTGGGTTGACCTTACTTTCTATTGCAATCCTTTATTCATTATCCATTTTTGCTAATTTGATTGCCCTTTTGCAATTTTTGTTACATTCCTTATAATTCTGATACGATGTCTCTGTCCCGTCTGACTTAAAGAATCGAAACGCCTTCCTCTTCTTGTCCATTTCCTCCCCTACCTGTTTATTTAGCCACATTGGTTTTGACTTTTTTCTTTTATACTTATTACCCAAGGGTATACACTGATAAGTGTGCTTTCTAACAATGTTTTAAAGACCGCCAATTTATCTTCTACATTTTTCCCTGCAAAAACATCATCCCATTGTATTACTGCTAGATTAGACCTCAGTTTTTTAAAATCTGCCTTTCTAAAGTTTAATGTCTTTGTTGAACCCAAGTAATCTGTTTTATCATTTATTTCAAATGAGACCATGTTATGATCACTGTTACCCAAATGTTCCAGGACTTACATATTTGCTATTACTTCTACATTGCTTGATATTACCAAATCCAGTATTGTCCCTCTCCTGGTTGGTGCCTCAATAATTTGGGTCATATGATTATCTTTAAGTACCCCCAAAAACCTGTTTCCTTTTGTTGTAATGCTAATCTCATTGCCCCAGTCTATGTCTGGATAATAAAAATCACCCATTATGCAAACATGACCTAGTTTTGATGCCTTCTCCGTTTGCAAAAGTATTTTAGCTTCCTCAATCTCACAGATATTTGGTGGTTTGTAGCATATCCCTACAAACATTTTATTTATACTTATTCCTCCACTGCTAATTTCTATTCACAAAGTTTCTACATTTTAATTATTCCCTTCATACACATCTTCCCTTATAATAGGTTTTAGATCCGGTTTAACATATAAGTATACTCCAGCTCCTCTTCTATTTGCTCGATCCTTCCGTAAAGGGAATTTTTCTCTAAATTAACTGTCCAGTCATAAGTTTCATCCCACCATGTTTCAGTAATGCCTATGATATACAGTGGCATCCGCCTTTAGTCTAAATCGGCTAGATCCGCGATTTTCAGATTATCCCGGTTATGTGCGGTTTTGTGTCGTTTTCTCCCGGAGTGAACTGCGTTATTTTCGCGCTCGTGATTTTAGCATTTTATTCTCGCTGTCTGCAATACTGCAATGCCATGTAAAAACTCAGGGGGGCATTTGCGAGCTGTTGTCTTGGAAGTCTAATACCTTCGCGGTTAAACCTACGTCAGTACACAGTCTGTGTGTGTGCGCAGTAATTGTAAATTTGCATATTTAAAGTATACATGCATTTGCAGTGCTGTGCTACTGTACGGTATGTCTCATTTGAAAATTGTTGAAATGCATAGGCGTGTACAGTACTGTAACAGTGTCACATTTCGGCATATACAGAACTCTCCCCTCGCTCAGGATAATTAACTGCACTGCAGGGTATTTCAACTTCTTATCTTCTGTGCAATGCAGTACATCTCTCCCACACCATTCCTTTGAACGTGTGTCTGGTTTCAATCACATTCCTGCTTGACAGCAGGAATTTACTGCGCATGCGCCTGTAACTTTGCCCACCACTGCTTGCTTGCCTGAGTAAGTGACCAAAAAAAAATTAAAAATTAAAAAAAAAAAATTATTGTAATTTTTTTTTCTCCACAAGCCTGCAAAAACCATTTTACAGTATTACGATATTCAATCTGTGCTGTACAGTAGCTTTTGACTGCGACCCTGTGCGTTTGACTGCACATGGTTGCTTTTTGTGCTTTTTACGTACTGTATTTGGGGGTGTATTATTATGATGAACTGCCTTTTGAAATTAAATTATGTCTTTAGCTTTGAACTTCATGCGCCTGTCTTTAATTTTTGGAATCTTGCCATTGTGTTTTGAATCCGTCCATAGCCGAGCTTGAAAGCCTCACTGCGCCTGCGTGTAATCCTTGTTCAGATGGAAGCTTAGCTGCTTACTGCGCATGAGTCACCCAACCGCCCCCTCTCCACAGAGTCATTCGACAGACACCTGCACAGAGTCATTCATTTTCTGAAGTCAGTCATTGTGTTTTTAATCTGTCCCTTGCCGAGCGTCAATCGCCTCACTGCGCCTGCGTGTGCTCTAAGCCTCTTCGAGATGGGAGCTAGATGCTTACTGTGCATGAGCCACCAAACCCCCCCCTTTCCGCAGAGTCGTTAATTTTCTGAATCTTGCCATTGTGCTCTTAATCCGTCCATAGCCGAGCTTCAAAGCCTCACTGCGCCTGCGTGTGATCCTTTTTCAGATGGGAGCTATTTAGCTGCTTAGCTGCTTACTGCGCATAGTCACCCAACCCCCCCCCCTCTCCACAGAGTCGTTAATTTTCTGAATCTTGCCATTGTGTTCTTAATCCATCCATAGCCGAGCTACAGTACAAAGTCTCAATGCGCCTGCATGTAATTCTCTTTGAGACGGGAGATTTGAGGATTTGTTTATGGCAATGTTTTGGAAAGTCCCTTCTCGAATTTGATTTGCACAGAGCATCACCTTGATATTATAATAATACTAATAGCATGTTTTTGTATAGCACTGTTAGTTACAGTATACGTAGCGCTTTCCAGAGACATTTTGCAGGCACAGGTCCCTCCCTGTCCGTTGGTGCTCACAATCTACTGCATGTTTTTGGTGCCTGAGGCACAGGGAGATAAAGTGACTTGCTTTTTATGTACTGTATTTGGGGGTTTATTGATCAAATTATTATGATGAACTGCCTTTTGAAATTACTGTACTCTACTCTACAGTATGTAATTTCTTTGAGCTGCAGCACAACTAATCCTTCATCCCTCCCCCACGCACACACGAACTATTTTCAACAGACACCTCCACAGAGTCATTCATTTTCTGAAGTTAGTCATTGTGTTTTGAATCCGTCCCTAGCCGAGCGTCAATCGCCTCACTACGCCTGCGTGTACTCTAAGCCTCTTTGAGATGGGAGCTAGCTGATTACTGCACATGACTCACCCAAGCCCCCAAACCCTTTGAGGCTTTGTTTATGGTAACGCTTTGGAAAATCTGATGTGCACAGCATTGTGAGAATTGAGAGTAAAAAAAACTATTAACTGATTCATGTTGTTTTGTCATTCATTCTTATACTGTAGGGGGAGGGGTGTGGTTGTTGTCAATGATTATGATTACCAGGAATGTGAATAAATATTTATTTTATTTCATCAGGAACAAAAAAATACAAATATAAAAATAATCATGAATAATACATAATGCAGTCTTTGTTAAGTTCTTCTGGCAGATTGAAATTGGATAAACATTTACAAAACATTTGTAAAACATGGAGAAACATGAATTATGCACATTTATAAGAATATTATTTAATAATATATATACTTTAATGTATAATATATATATATATATATATATATATATATATATATATATATATATATATATATATATATATATACAGTATACATAGTAATATTATTTTTTCCGCCTTTATCTTGTTCCTCATTCCGTGTACAGTACAGTAATTCATTGAGAGACGAGAGGTTTTCTGTACATCAATACTGCTGTTTATATACTGTACATTTTACTGTACAAAACAAATTAGACTGGACACAAAACCCCACCTCCCCCCAGGCCACCCTTTTTTCCTGAAACGACAAGAAAACAAAAAAAAATGCAGTTACAGTATGTGCGTACTGTATAATGGAATTGTGTGATGTGTAGTACTACTGTAGATGGCTGGTGCTGCTTTCTCTGGAAAGAAAAAAATTGAGCAGTTAGTAGGCAGTTACTGTAGTACTGTCAAACTAGTCTTTTCTGGAACTACTGTATACTCTGACTACTGTTAAATACTGTGTACTGTAACCTGATGGCTGGTGCTGCTCTCTCTGTAAAGAAAAAACTGTAACTACTGTATACTCTGACTATTGGGAAAGAAAAAATCTGTGTCACACTTACCTGTATCATACTGTACTTACAATACTACAGCACAGTACTACTTTCCTGATGCTTGCCCATTACGCACGATGACAATGGGCAACACAGTGGCAATATGGTCTATATATTTATTGCAGCGTTCCACGGTGAGTACATCGTTCCAAAAACTCATTATGCCTTTCAACAACTCGTCCTTTTTGGAGGGTTTCGCCACTTTCCGGAAATGGGCCTTCAGCTGATGCCAGACGATTTCGATCGAATTGAAGTCTGGCGATCTGTCATTGGAAAAAAAGGACAATTAGTTTAAGAGATACAGTATACAGTAAAAACAGTGGGGGAAAAAATGAGACACGGTCTACTGCACTTACTCCGCTGGCGTCTTCACCCAGTTAATACCGCGCTCAAGGATATGCGCTGTTGACTAGGTGTGCTTCGTATCGTTTCCTGGTAGAAGCGGTGACCATTGGGGAACTCGCGTGTGATATATTGCACTATCTCAGGGACAATGTTGTCTTGGAAGAAAGCTTTATTCATTATTCCTATAGCAAGAAAAGAAAAGTCCTCAAAAAACTGCACAATAGTACAGTACAGTGCATACTGTAAGGTTACACTAGTAAAGTACAGTGCATAAGGCTACATTATATTTGATATATTTTACCTTCAAAGATGACAATGCATCCTGATCCACGCCTAGAGATGGCACACCACACATGCAGCTTCACGGGGTGATTTGGCCGCGGCTTCAAAAATATGCGGCCTTTTTTGTGGAATGCAAAGCTTGCAAATCTACCAGCGACACAGTAGACTCATCAGTGAAGATGCAATACTGGAAAGTCTCCACACTGTCGATCCATGCATTGGCCTGGACCACTCTTTTGATTTTGTTTGCGTCCCGTATCATGGGGTACGCTCTGTAATGACAAGGAATAAATAATTTTAGCGGTACAGTACAGTTTCCTAAACAACACTTTTACCTCCTGTACTGTCCAGTACTAACCTCACACGTCCATATTTCCATCCAATGCTGCGTCTCATCTTCTTTATGCTGCTCTCGGATACAGTGAGATTGTGATTTTCCTGCAGAGTGTTTTTGACCCTTAATGCACTCTTCTCATCATTCTCCTCGCTTATTTTGTCCACCAGAAGAGTTGTCTCCCTACAATGTAAAGAAAATATAAGAAAATATATTGTTTTATTAATATGCATGGAAGAGAAATTCAACCGCTCACCTATACATATATTAAGGTCCTGTAGATAAGAAGGTAGGTGCATGGAGGTGTAACATATATGACCACGAGATCTCAAGAGATATTGAGTAAAGAACCCCACTAGTCTGCACTCTTTACCTAAGTAATAGTGTATTGCTCCTAATTGCCAAAGGCTGCACAAAAGTAACTGTCAGGGTATGGAACCGACGAAAAATAAAAAATTATTTAATACTGTACATCAAAATATCACACTCAATGGTTAAAATAAATGTTAAAAATTAATGTTAAAAAATCCCCATGTGGGAGCGGGGGAGTGGGAATAGAAGAAATGTCTGATTAATTTACTATAGTTTTACTGCAGTCAGAGATTTACATTTCCCCTCCTGCGGTCACATAGGCTCTGTGGTATTGATAACTTGAATGCAATATGTTGCTAATTTACGTCCATAAGTCTCATAAACATATACAATGATGTGAGGTTGACATCAACTAACACAGATACATTGACTGTAGTAAATGTATCCGTTCAAAGCAACACAAAATTTGCAACAGATGCACAAAGACAACACATATGCACTATGATAGCTGATATATGCCAAAGAATCACCACTTGGATTGTAGTGGCCAGTGGAATACACATACCTTTTACTGTAACTACAATGTTACCCAGTGTGTACTAATGCAATTACCCAAGTGATGCAGGGTAACACTGTATGCCCAGATTTAAAGTATAACTGATCTCTTACTTAACTGCTGTTTAGCTACAAAATAGAGAACAGTTAGAGCACAGCAGGAAGTCCTGCAATGCAGTTATATATGTATGCACCGAAAATCCTCAGGCGTAATACATAGATAAGGTAGCCAGATAGGTCACCAGCATATGTTAAAGCCTGTGCTTATTCAGATAAGGGTTGCGGCGAACCCAAACAGCAGAAGGAGAGAGTATACAAGCCATGTGTAGCTAGTGTAGCTGGTGTGAGTCCGCATCGACCGTATGTTTATTAATATGCAGCAATATAACATTTATATATACATATAAATATACAAAATATATATACTGTTCTACTATATATATACAAAATATATACTGTTGTAATATAAATATAAATATACAAAATATATATACTGTACTGATATAAATATAAATATACAAAATATATATACTGTTGTACTATATATATATACAAAATATATATACTGTTGTAATATAAATATAAATATTCAAAATATATATACTGTACTGATATAAATATAAATATACAAAATATATACTGTACTGATATAAATATAAATATACAACATATATTAATATTGTAATATAAATATAAATATACAAAATATATTACTGTTGTAATATAAATCAACAGAAATAACAAAATTATTAGATTTAAATTAAAATTAATTTTATTTTAAAGTTGTATAAATATACTTACGCGTTAGTTACCCTTGGTGCCCTTTTGCGGTTTCTGTTTTTCCGTTTGTATGATAGCTCATGGTGGTTGCTGGCACAACGATGCCAGAAGTAGCTAACCAGCGTTGGATAGCAGCAATTCGGTGTCCGCTCGTGTACATCTCCTTAATTCGCATGCTGAGCTCCTTGGAAATCTTTTTAACAGACATTGCTGCGAGTAGAAAGAAATACAAACACAAGAATGTATATTCGATGTTTAGTCGATGTGTATTCAATGTGCATTGAATCCACAAAATGGATGGTGTATTTATACGGTAATGACTCACATTAGACTACGCCCACTTTCAACACCTGTACCTGGTCGCCATGCATAAAAGGTTACACACTTTGCATAGCCCACCACTCCATGATCTTTATCTGAACTTGCCCATGTCCAGATACTGCATTGTGCCACCTGCTTCCATGGAGCAACCCCGATTCTACGGACGCAGGAACCCACTCGCCTCTGCCGTGCCTGTCAAGCAGAAAAAGCGAAAGGCGGTTGCCATTTCCACGCCAAGGCAAAAGCGACAGGCTAAGGCCAATAAAGAAAACCTTCTGCTGACCCCAAATGGTAAGGGTTTTCATAGATGTCAACCTTATTATGTCAAGAAGATATACGGTGATGTACTCTCGACGCAAAACGATTGGCAGCCAACCCATCGAACCCGCAGACCACTTCCTCCCATACGCTTCGACGACTCTGCCGCCGCTGTCCTGGAAATCTTCAGCCCGTCTTCTCCACCCACAGGCCATCTTCTCCAGTTCTATCCGACGACGCTGCCTCTGAAATCCACGGGTCACTTTCTCCTTTGCTCTTAGACGACTCTGCTTCTCGTCCGGAAATCCAAAGGTCACTTTCTCCATCCCTCTTCTCCTCTACCGGATTTCCACAGGTCACCTCCTTCACTCTTCTTTGATGTCGCTGCCGCTTCTCTCCATGGAACCCCCATCTCATCCTCCATTGCACCCATCCCCCCAGATGTTCACACGCCATGCACAAGAAGCAGCTCATTAGACCGAATGCTGAATGGGATAACTGTGGATCTCCCCGGGAATTCTATTGTGCTAGCAAAGATAGATCTGCTTCTGGAGACAAGGCTAAATGTGGAGCAACGGATGCTACAAATGGATCAACGGATGATACATATGGATCAACGGATGGATCGACGGATGAAGAAGATAGAGGCTGACATAGCGGGCATACATTATTTTCTTGGTGTTATTGCCCCTGTTTCCCCGACGCTGGAGCAGTGGGGTGACATGGATGTGATTAATGGGACCTTCGACCCCCTTCCATCACCAAGCGCACCCCCTCCACCAGAAGATGTAGTGTACATGTATGCCGTTGAGAAGGACATGAAAACCCCGTCAATACCACGCCAGGAGACAACACGGTGACCAAGACCGGAGGAAAGCTTCCTCCCAGACAACCTACCATCGCCCGTCGCCTCAAGGACACCCACTCCCAAAAGAGCTACAGTCGCTCGCATCGATATGGTGCCCAACATCACCCTGTGCGATCTGCCATCGGCGCTCAGGGAGAAGTATAGGGTGAAGAGTGCTGGTGCACCCCACAAGTATGCCTTTTACTTTTTAAGCACCATGTTCCCTACTCGTTGTACTGTGACTGGGCCTTCAAAGTGAACTACGACGGAAATCGCGTAAAAAAGGCGCTTCCTGCCAATTTAAGACGGAACATTCGGGATGAAATGCGGCGTTTTTATCCAATTACAGATCCTGTAATGAAAGGTGTTCGAGACTGCATTAATGGCGTTTTACGCCATGCAAGGAATCGGCAATGGACGGACAATGCGGAGGACTTTCTGTTAGACCATACTGTTGTGCTGAACTGTATTGTACTGTACTGTACATGATTTGACCTGCTGTACTTAAATTAAGGAGATGTTGTTGTGTGTTTTTTTACTTGTATTTATACAGAAATGTTTTAACTTACTGTCCACACACACAGGACATGCACAATTCCAGTCCCTGAGGGCTGCAAACAGGCACGGTTTTCAAGGTTGTCCTGAAAACTTGCCCTCTTTGCTACCCTCTAGGACTGTAGTGGTGCAGGTCTGACTGACAGTTTTGCGCACCATCCCACTGTACTGTATATGTTTCTTTAATAAAGGAGATGTTTCGTTTGTACACTGGCGGCCCACTTTATTCTTACCTGGCTAGTACCGTAAGCCGGGAGGTGTCCCGGCTTGCTCGTTGCTTTCCCTCGGCGTGCAGCGCGTCATCGATGCGCGGTCACGCTTCATCGGGAGTGTGCGCGCACGGCGCGCGTGCCCAGGGCTCCCCGAGGGAGCCCTGGGTTGCTCCTAATGTGGGGGATGCGGTGGGGGGCTCCGGGGGACCGGGCGGACTCGGAGAGGGGAGGGGGAAGCCCTGATCGGAGGACCGATCCTCCGAGGCTCCGGTGCGGGCCTGGGACACCTCGGCGCGCGCCCGGTTACTGTCGCGGCCGAGACCGGGCAAAGGTAAGAATAAACTCGGCCGCGACAGTATACTGCATTTTATGAATAATTTTTTTTTGGAATCTCAGTTAAGACCATACTGTTGTTCTGAACTGTATTGTACTCTACATGTTTTGACCTGCTGTACTTAAAAAAAGGAGATGTTGTTGTGTGTTTTTTTACTTGTATTTATACAGAAATGTTTTAACTTGCTGTCCACACACACAGGACATGCACAATTCCAGTCCATGGGGGCCGCAAACAGGCATGGTTTTCAAGGTTGTCCTGAAAACCTGCCCTGTTTGCTGCCCTCGAGGACTGTACTGGTGCAGGCTGTTTTGCACACCATCCCACTGTACAGTTTATGTTTTGACTTGTCGTTCTTTAATAAAGGAGATGTTGCGTTTTGCTTATTTTATGAATAAAGAATTTGTTTTTAAAACATGTGACTGTAAACCTTACTGACTGACATAAATGTTTTCACACATGTAGCAGTAAACCATACACCTGTTGATGTTTTGAATTGCTGTGCACTTAAAATGTTTTTACATTGTACAGTATTTGTAAATAAATGTTTTTGTACTTACTCCACCAATTATAGAACATGTTGATTTGTCTTACATTGTTCCATTTGCTCCTTTGCTACTGTAACAAAATACAGTGTTTCTAGAATGTCGAGGCATACTGCACTGTATACTGTAGGCATGCTCAGTATGAGTATTAAAAAAAATAGAAGACACAAACTGTACTGTACTGTATGTACTGGCACTGTATACTGTAGAAGACACATAATGTATGTGATACATGTAGAATACATGCATAGTTTTTATTATTTTGGGTTTACTACACCGTATACTGTACTGTATATAAAAAAGTATTGTACAGTATACTGTATGGCCGGAAAACATCAGCATACTGTTTCAGGTACAGTATTCTATCCTAATCAATAACAATGGCAACTAAACTGTGGACTCCGGTACGTGGGTTTTTAAATCTGATTCAGCAATGTGCAGGCATTGTTACATAAAGCGATATTATCCTTCGAAATCCCTCCATTAGCCGTTTTCTTTTCTGAGGAAAAACAAAAAGAAAAGTTTTACTGTAATGGTCAGCCCCCTAAAGAAGTTCCCAGCCAGTCCCACCAATAATTTCTCGGGGGGCGTCTCCTGTTCACATGCGCATGCGCCTACCGTCGATGTGATGACACGCATATGTGTTTCAAGAAGGCTCCAATGCGCGTGCGCCTAGCATTCCACCAATTGTTCAGTATCTGCAGCACAGTACTGGAGAAGCCGCTCAGCCAATAATATTGCTTACAGGAGAACCGCTTGACTTTTGAATTGCACCGATATTGATACTGTATTGTCAAAATAAAAAAAACACAGAAAATTATACGGCAACAATACTCACCATAGAATTTCCCATTCAGCTGGCGCCGGCGCCGGTCCACTGCCAGTCCAGCGTTCTTGATCATCCACGTCGATAGTTTGAAGCTGGACTAGTCCACCTGTAGTCAGCTGATGAGGCCGGAAATTGCTTAGGTACATGCAAGCTTGATCGAAACTGCATGCGAAATCCGGCTCAGGCTCAGGGTTGTCACTGACGGCGGGACCGTCATTGGAAGCCGGTGCTGGTGCATTGCTTTGCAGCGACTGTCGTTTCTTAGTTGGTTTTAACACAACCCTTCGCCTTTTGCCGTCATCATGATCATAGATACAGGAAAAAGCCGGTGATACACACCAATACCCTCCAACAAATTGTGGCTCAATACGATAATAACAGGGATCGCTACATAACCTTTTCCTTATTGCACGCTTCCACGTATGAGGAGTTGGCGAAAATTTGTAAAATTTGTAAAAGTCATAGTTTTCGATAAAATACTGATAAATTTGAACAACTATTGCCATTTTATCCTCTGTTGCATTAATCGCGGCCCATATCAAATACGCGTAACTTCTGTCAGGTTTTTGGAAAGCGGGCTGCACTTGAACACTCATGGCATGCAGGTCTCTGGAGAATACTGTAACCACAACTGGTCTTTGTCTTTCTTTAATATGAAAAGCCTAAATTGATACATTTTTGCAAACTCTTCCTTCAGTCTCAAGGCCAAGTTACAATAGCACACTGTGGTATCTTTTTTAAACGAAACACATGCAAGTCGACACATTACTGAAGCGCATGCGCATTACAATTCATAAATATCTGCCATCTGGTGGACACGCGAAGAATTGCAACCTATTAAATCCGAACCATTCTCAATAAACGCATCACCCGCGCGACAGCCGCGCATGAACGCAAAATGAACGCGGCATCCGCCAGGTAAAGAGCGTCGCATTCCAGGAAAAAGCCAGGGAAAAAACGGCGATGTGTTAGAATAAAAGCTGCTGCAGCAGTAATACTGCTCCCTGGAAGCTATTAATTCAAGCTCCCCCATTTTATCTGTCAGGTTTCTTGCATTAGCAAGCATTTAAGGTTTTTTTTCAGCCTGTACTATTATCTTATCTGCTCCTTCCTTTCTGCGCCAATTTGGTTTAGAATTTAAAAGTTTAGTCTTTAGAAGGTTCCTAGTATTGAAAATACTTGTAGATTAGTCCTCAATTGATTAAAATATGCCTTTCTACAATTCAAAATTATGTCATGGGATAAATGGCTGGGGGATGTTGCAAGTGTCAATGATAATCAGCCTCATGAACAAAGCACTGTGGATGATGTCTCAAAGTCTGCCAGGATCAAAATCGGGGCAAATAATCTGCACCACATTTATCAGAGTAAAAACAAACAAGAATCCTTGTTTGCAGCCCAAAGATTTTGATACAGTACTTCACCCCATTGTTTGAATAGTCTGGGGTGGTAGAGTAGGGAGTTCAAAATGTATTCTGCCCTATGTATATAGTGACCTGTGTAGGTCTTATTTTATAGTCTACGCTATTGCACTTTATAGAGTAAGGATCATAGGGTTTTATTGGCTTTTATTTTAACAGCTGAGAGTAAAAAATAATCATGCTGCTTATCTCACAATAAACTATGTAAGATAAACATTCATTTAAAGACAACAAAAAAAAAACATTGCCCACATTGATGACTGGTATTAAAATACATATTTCATTATTCAATATACTATGAAGACATTGTTCCCATGCTGGAAAAGAGAGCCGCTCACATCCATTTTCTCCCCTACAGTACCTGTTTATTTTGCCACATTGGTTTTGACTTATATCTTATATACTTATTACCCAAGGGTATACACTGATGAGTGTGCTTTTCTAACAATGTTTTAAAGACTGACCATTTATCTTCTACATTTTTACCTGCAAAAACATCATCCCAGTGTATTACTTGTAGATTAGACCTCAGTTTATTAAAATCTGCCTTTCTAAAGTTTAAGGTCTTTGTTGAACCCAAGTAATCTGTTTTTTGATCATTTATTTCAAATGAGACCATGTTATGATCACTGTTACCCAAATGTCCCAGGACTTGAATATTTGTTATTACTTCTACATTGTTTGATATGACCAAATCCAGAACTGCCCCTCTCCTGGTTGGTTCCACAATAATTTGGGTCATATAATTGTCTTTAAGCACCCCCAAAAATCTGTTCCCTTTTGTTGTAACGCTAATCTCATTGCCCCAGTCTATGTCTGGATAATTAAAATCCACCAATATGCAAACATGACCCAGTTTTGATGCCTTCTCCATTTGAAAAAGTATTTTAGCTTCCTCAATCTCACAGATATTTGGTGGTTTATAGCATATTCCCACAAACATTTTCTTTATACTTTTGCCTCCACTGCTAATTTCTATCCACAAAGTCTCTACATTTTCATCATTCCCTTCATAGACATCATCCCTTATAATAGGTTTTAGATCCGGTTTAACATATAAACATACTCCACCTCCTCTTCTATTTGTTTGATCCTTCGAAAAAAGGGAATAACCCTCTAAATTAACTGTCCAGTCATGAGTTTAATCCCACCATGTTTCAGTAATGCCTATGATATCATACTGCTCCCTTGCAGCTATTAATTCAAGGTCCCCCATTTTATCTGTCAGGCTTCTTGCATTAGCAAGCTTGCATTTAAGTTTTTTTTCAGCCTGTACTATTATCTTATCTGCTCCTTCCTTTCTGCGCCCGCTTGGTTTAGTCTTTAGAAGTTTTCTAGTTTATCTGTATTTACTATGGGTGTCTCACTGCTTGTCAAACTCGCACTTGCCCCCATTCTACCTCCATACCACCTTGTGTCCTCCTCTATTCCATTTAGTTCATTATCTGTTTCATTCCCCTCCCCCCTCAATCCTAGTTTCTGTTCTATTAATGGATATCAGCTCCGGAGTCTCCTGGCATCAATCCGATGCAGGAAAAATGCATTTTATTTTCTAGGTGCTGACTCGCAGCTTCTCCCCACCTTCTTGCCAACTTTGTGGTGATGCGATTTGGAGAGGAAATCTACATTCAGGAGCGGCGATCAGCCTCGATAAGCTGATCGGGGCTACTAGAATTGAGCGAGTTTGAGAAGCTGGCGATAAGCGTCAATATGTGGCTTATTGCCGCGCATTTGGCGTTTTTTTTCCTCAACAAAAAAAAGTGCATAATTTTGCTCTTATCGCCATCTTATGTGGTTTACTGAGTCACTGTAGGCTTTTTTTGGGGATAAACAGGCAATAAGGGGCTTATCACTGCTTATAGCATGAGGCCCTAAGATGGGTTTCCTAGTATCAGGCCCAGTGGGAGAAATCCAAAGGGAGAGTCAGAAGGGCAGAATAACCTGGGGTTATTGCAGATTACTGGAGCAGGAATCTTGATCTGTGGAGTGAAGTTCTGTAGAGAGTCCAAGTCAATTATCAGTGACAGTGATAACATGGAATATTACAGAAATCCTACAATAAAGCACAAGCAGGAGCAATAGTCCTTTGCTACATCTGTATAGAACTGTACTGAAAACTACAATTTTTGCCTTAAAAATACTCATATATTTGATAATAGTACATAGTGCTAGAGAGGTGTGAAAAGTTCATGTAATTAAAGAGGCAATCCAAGCCTGCTTGTTTTTTTTTTTTTACCTAGGATTTAAGCAAGGGATCTCTGGAGCTGAACCCCAATTTCAGCTCAAGGGACCCCCATGCTTCCTGAGATACTTACCTCCATAAGGGGTGTCATTAGCATCTCTAGCTGGGTGTGCTGCAGTTTTTGGAATTGCGGCTTCCAAGCTCCCACATGCTGCGGGCCAATCACAGGCCACGATATTATCTAGTGTGGATTCCTATTGGCCTGCATGACAGGGACTTTTAAACAGGAGAGATACCGGCACCCCTATAGAGGTAAGTGTCACAGGAAGCAGGGGTCCCGGAGCTGAAATTAATGAGGTTCCACTCTGGAGACACCCTGCTTCAGCCCCAGCCCAGGGTTAAAAAAATGCAGCTCTTGGTTTGCTTCTTTCAAATGACCAAATATTTACCCGGAATATGTTTCTCAACAATACATTCCTATTTTAAATACATTTTCCTTGACTGGTGATTTTTTTCCAATATTGCTGGTTTGGAGAGAATCTATTGCTTGTAGTGTGATAAAGAAAAAATATATGTTTACAAATACAAATTTCACAAGCCAAACTCAGACTTTCAGACATCTCTATAGCCTTAAAGATTAGCAAACTATTTACAGACACATTTTTGCAATTCAATGCCTAATGGTTACTTATCATTTTGCAAAAAGTATTGCCTGTATTTGTTGTACAGATGCTTTGGTAATAGATTATTCTATTACAGGAGTGAGAGATACAGCATTGTTGATAGTTAGCTAACACTTTATATTATCTGCAGCAGTTTGTTTTGCTATTAACCTCTACTATTAACTTTTCCAGAAAACTTTGCAAATAAGTACTAGTATTTGTCAAAGTGAAAATGTTCTTATGAGATTATATTTCCTATATTAGCATGGACATTTCCTATAAATTAAAATGGTAACTGAACTTATTCTCTAACGCTCCTCCCAACCCTCTCTCCCTCTCTTCACACAGTGCCTCAGCTGCTTCTGCCATATCCATGGGGATTGGCTTCAATTGTAAGACGGCCACCTCTATTGCTGCATTCAAGTTTGGGTATGAATGTCACCTAGGGCTTGTACTTTAAGTATGATGGTCCTATGTACAGGCAAGATTTAAAAGAAGAATATATTTGATGTGATTGTATGTTCACATAAATACTAGAAACCGTAGAAAAACATTTTATTCTCCATATTTTCCTAAATCTGTCTCAGCGTCTCCCTTGCTGAAATCCCTCTCCTGGCTTCCTATCAAATCCCGTGTAGCCCTATTTCCTAGTGAATACAGACCGCTACCATATGCTGTATAACTTGTAGGCTCACAGGGCCTAAGCCTCCGCCACGTGGAGCCTGGGGCACGCGTAATAATAGATAATACCTGATACCTGGTGCAGCGCCTCCACCTGCGATGGCTCCCACCAGAGAGGGAGTGGTTCCTCGCAGGACACTTATGTACATCAATACACACACACAGCATATAACCAACCAACGACTTTACTTGCATGAAAAGCTTATGTGATTTTCTCGGTACCAACCGGTGTCCCTCCTTAGAGGAGACACTATATAATGCGTCTTGCAGGACGCTGACTTCCCTCCTTCACCGGGTGATCCCACCCCATGTCCGATACCCAACCCAATATGTCCCCCCACTCTCAAGTGAGATAGTGAACCTATATGGGTGACTGCGCAGCCACTGTGTCCTGAACAAATGGTGATATAGTTGGTGCACTTGTGGTTTACCTGCCGGGCACTCCAGTACCCGGGCCTGCAAGGATCTTCACAAAGAATAAGATGCGAGGTGATATTAGCAATAGGCGTCCGGGGCGATCCAACCCAGACACACGGCAGCACAGTAGCAGTTTCTGAGCCCAGACCTCCTGCTAGATAGTCAATGGCTCTTTAAGCGATCAACACAGTACAGTAAGGGAACCGGAACCTGTCTAGGGCCAGTCCCTATCTCTGCTCCACACTACTGGGACTCAGGGCCTAACTGGGCCTGGGGTATAAGGCCTAGGTAGGGGCTGAATGCCTCCCTACACCGGAGCTCCATCTCCTTCCTCCTCCCGCTAGCTCTGACCAACGTGCGTGCCCCTCAACCCCTTTTTCTCCCTTCCCAATGCCTGATTGGTCCTCGTGCGTCACTGGGTTCCACGGGGCTGCTGGGACTCGTAGTTCCCTGTGCTCCACCCTATCAGAGCTCTCCTCCTTCGCGGGCTTTGGCAGCTATGCCCGCGCATGCGCAACCTCCTGCTCCACCGGTCCTGCACCTACGCCAACCTCCGGCATGGCGGCGCCCTCTACGCGGAACCTCTGATATACCGGAGCGTTCCCTGCCCTGGGGCAACCTCCCACCCCACAAAAATAATAATGGCGGGCGAGGGGACCCTGGCTACATCCGTGTCACACTTAAGCCTCCTCCTCACTTTTAAAGCTTTACACTCTTCTGATCCTCCTTACATCTCAGTCCTAAATTTATACCATCCCAACTCTTGCGTCCTGCTCAAGAATGTATTCTCTCTACCCCTTTTGTATCTAAAGCCCTCTCCCACCTTAAATCTTTCTCACTGACTGACCCACACCTCTGGAATGCCCTTACTCTCAATACCCTCTCTATCCACCTTTAATAACCACCTGCTTAATGAAGCATATGAGTAGCTCCGTGGCTGATACTTTGCACCTCATACATAAACCTTGGCCCCTTGCAGACACACTTACCAGAATGCCCTCCTACTGTCTCTGTACATTCTTCTTAACAACCAATTAGATTGTAAGCTCTTCAGAGCAGGGACTCCTTTTCCTAAATGTTATTTTTATATCTGAAGCACTTCTTCCCATTATGTGTTATTTGTATTATTTGTTATTTGTATGAGGGTCACATACAGTATATTACTGCTGTGAAGAGCTATGTACATTAATGGTGCTATATAAATAAAGACACATAAAAAGACATACATACATAGATATCCAGTTTCAGGTTGGTAGGGTTTCAGCTTTCGAAATGTCATAGACTGTTTGTGGCAGTGGATTTCCTGAACACATCTGTCTCAATTTTGTTGTCTGAGGAGATTTGGATATTAAGGTCCAAAAATGGAATGGTGTCTGTGGAAATATGAAAAGAAAGTTTGATATTAAAAGGTGGTCATTGAGACTCTCAATAAAATAAATAAAATAAAATGTCACCTTGGCACAGGAAGTTTTATCCGCACTAGTGATGGTCTTAATAAGAAGCCTGTGGGAGATGTGCGCAGAGGTTAAAACACCAGAGATTTTAGCAGAAATAAACATAGGCTTTATTAGCCACCAGCATTCAACAGAAAAAAGTTTCATACCAGAAAACAAAGTTACAGCAGTAAATAACAAGGCCTAACCCCATGTAGGGTACTGACTAAAACTTCAGCAGTCCCTATCTGAGGGCTGGAAGGCTAAGCCTCTTACCAACCTTAGACACAAGTCCAAAGAGAGGTATCTGTAGGCAGGGTGCTCTCCACATTAGGTCAGGGTCTGAGGTGGTGTCTATGGGGGGATTGTTCTGGCTTGTTCCAGGGGTCGATACTTCCTGGAACAGAGAGTCTCTCTCCTCCTGGGATCTTTCTAGAAGAACAGACTCTCTCTGTGCTTGAGATCCTCTGCAGTCTGTGTTGCAGGCTTTCAACATGCTTCATTAGCCAGGTGGAGACTGGTCAATTAACTCCTGCTGAACGTAACCAGCTCTCTACTGGATGCATCAGCTAAAGAAAGACTTTATTTTTTAAGCCTTTTAGACAGGGGAAATGCGCTGTCTAACCTGACCAGCTTGTAACTGTTCTGGTAATTAAGGGTTTAACCCCTCCGCTAGTCTTCCTCACATGCAAGGCCTAACCACCTCCCCAGGGCAATTACCTCCATCATCCATCCCCTCTAATACCCATTGTCACACACACACAAATGGGCAAGAGCCCTACTAGCCAAATATAGTCAATTCCGCTTTTGCCCATTTGCAATGCTTAAAATAAAAAAAATACACATTGCAAAACAATACATCTATTGATTGTCACTGTGGTTACCTAGGCCCTCAACTGGGGCACAGATAGCCACATTGTCAATGAATGGGCACCCTGTAGTCAATAGCTGTGTATCTTATCATTGTCAGGATGAAGGCTCATCCTCCTCATCCAACTACAGTACCAGTGAACTCTTAATCCATAAAGCAATGATTCTCAGCTTGAAGCACAGAAGTCCACGATCCTCTATTGCTTGAAGTGACAGCTAGTCAATATTATTTTCTGCTTTCTTTTCTTTTGTTCTTTTCTTTCTTCAACAGGTTCAGCAGATGTTGACACACATCTTTCAAATGAGATATAACAGGCCTTATATAAGGTTTACCCAAAAAAAGAGAAAATATAATATTACTGTTTAACTGTTTATACTGTTGTGTAAGTGAATGAAGTATAGCTGGAATTTTGGCTCATGCAATCCCACTTACAGAAAGATGGAAATAATATAGCCTTCTCTGCAACAGTGGCTTGTCAGCTTCTTTCATATGGAGATGTGTGGCTATTCCCTCTGGGTAAAAAAGAGAGAAGAGACATAGGGCCTCATGCAGTAAGCGACGATTATGTGAAATCGGCAAGCTTATCGATTAGTCATGTTATTGGCGTTTTTCCCTCTCCGTATGCAGTAAGTGCCGAATAAATTCAAAATCAACCAGAAAACAAATCCGCCCACTCTCACGATGATGAGCCGATCACACACAGGTGTATCGGCGTGCGTGGCGGGGTGCTGTTAGGTTGCACAATCACAAATCTTGCTGAATCAGGCGAAACAAGCATGTTTTTGATTGCGCGCCATATTTAAAGGCAACGTGTACTGCTAATCATTCTCTGTGTTGTTGGGAGTGAGAGAGAGAGAGAGACGCACAGAGCTGGACGATTGAAGATTTGCATATTGACTGAGAGACTTGTTGTGTATTGGGTGAGCTTTGTCCTTTGTTGTTTTGTTTACATCTTTGTCTTGTTTTATATGTGGAAGTGTTTCGTGTGATTGCCTGTACATTTCTTGTCTGTTTTTTGTGAGTGCTGGAAGTATGCCCGCAAAGCGTGGGAAGAGTGATGCTGGTGGGAGTGGGAGTGCTACTCGTGGGAGTACGCGTCGGAGTGAACGTACTGTTCAGGGGAGTGATGTTGCTGGTGCACCGAGTGGTGTTGCTGGGAGTGGGAGTGCTGTTGCTGGGAGTGGGAGTGCTGTTGCTGGGAGTGGGAGTGCTGTTGCTGGGAGTGGGAGTGCTGTTGCTGGGAGTGGGAGTGCTGTTGCTGGGAGTGGGAGTGCTGTTGCTGGGAGTGGGAGTGCTGTTGCTGGGAGTGGGAGTGCTGTTGCTGGGAGTGGGAGTGCTGTTGCTGGGAGTGGGAGTGCTGGTGCTAGGAGTGTGAGTGCTGGTGCTAGGAGTGTGAGTGCTGGTGCTAGGAGTGTGAGTGCTGGTGCTAGGAGTGTGAGTGCTGGTGCAAGGAGTGGGAGTGCTGGTGCTGGGAGTGCTGCTGGTGGCGCAGTTGCTGATGGGGTGTCTGGTGGTGGCGTGCTTGCTGGTGGCCAGCTTTTGGAGGCTCTTCCATTGGAAGAAGGAGAGTCCAGTCAGCACCAGCCAAGCTCTGACCCTAAACCTGCTCGGAAAAAACGTGTGGAGAAGCCACGTAATCCTCGCTTCAATGACCAGGAAAATAGGGCTCTTGTCACTGGCATTCTGGAGCACTATGACAGTCTCTATGGACATTTAGTAGGTAAGTGTAACTTTACATTTATTATTCAAATACATGTGATCCTAGGTCATCTGAGTTTTGTTCATATGCAAATATGGGTACACAATATCTTTCTATGTTCATTAGTGTGGAAACACAGCTTTTTATCATGCCTTACAAGGACAAATAAACACAGGTGGTCAATTTGCCAGAACTGCATACAATATGAATGCAACCTTGCTTACATGTATAGGTTTAGTAGTGAATGCTCATGTGCTGCACATATTACACATAAAACAGCATGTTTGCTATCTCTTGGAACAGCTAGCAGTGTAGGAAACTGGTGCTTATATTATTATTAATTTACCTCATATCTTTTATATGTTTTTCAAGGGCGGACAAGTGCAGCAAGCAAAAAAGAAATGTGGGACACAATAGTCATTGGTGTCAATGCCTGTGGGAATAGTGTCAGGGACAAGTATCATTGTCGGAAAAGATTTGATGATATTAGGTCCAAATTGAAAAAGAAAATACAAGACCAACGCGTGCATGCTACTGGCACTGGAGGTGGGCCCACACCACAACGTCTCATATTGACTCCATTGGAGGAGCTGCTTCGGCCAAAATTACTTACCGTCGTCGTGGAAGGCTTGGCTGGTGACCGTGACATTGGAATTTATCCGTCACAATTTCCAGCAGGTGATAAATATTACTGTACTAGGCGTGTCGTTGCTTACAGTTATTTTGCATATTTACACTGCTTTTTATACTGTCTTCACAATATAAGCATACCTGCATCTATATATGTATATGTCTGATTCTGTATATATATATCTCAAAATAGACATATATGTAGTAGTCCTACTAAAAGCAGTAACTAATATAGCACGTGCCATTGCGTGCTCATTTACATGTGAATTCCCAAAATGCATAGCTGCAGTGGAAGCAATTGATGGTGGGCGAAGATGGGGAACAACAGGGTAGTACACATGTGTAACACATGTTCATGAGAAATTATTAGTAGCTACAGGTACAGAACAGAAATATGTATCATATTATTGTGTATTTTATTGATTTTACTCCGACAAACATGACATTACTGCCTATTTTAAGCATGCATCAAAGAAATTGCATGTAACGGCCTACAAACATCACTGGCACTAACACATCTATAGTTGCTTATGAAAAGGTCCATTTTTGCTTTATGTCATATACAGACAGCATAATGAGGCACACGTATCATATGTTATGTCATTGTTTTCATAACTTAAACACTGCAGATGACTACTTAGCTCATCTACCATTGTGTTAAAGCAGCTGCAATTAATATCTCATCACAGCATACACTTCAACAGAGGGGGTGGGGTTCAGCACACACACTAATTACAGCCTCATTTCACGGTCAACTTAGTTCACACCATTTGCACCTGTTTCAAGTCATTGAAAGGTGTGGCTGATTAGGCTTTTTGGGGAAGGGAATACCTTTCTTACAACCTGAATAGCACAACTGAAGTTAATCACACTCATTTGAAAGCTTAACTCTAGCTACTAAATGCCCCAACAACTCATTACTTATCAAAGCGTACGTCACACATTAGTTCACTCATATCTATAGTTGAACTACTATGAAAGACACATTATCACACACTGCATGTGTTGTCTTGTTGAGTCACAGCCACATTCAGGTGTGCCACATCTTCGATTAATGTACCACACATATCCTCTACCAAAAACAACACTTTTTGCAATATGACCACCTTCATGATAACCATTGTGAATGGTCATCTCATGATAGTTATGTACATTATGATACTGATATCACTACACAACATATGATTTTTATGTACTCATTTAATCTATTTATCCTCACGCTTTACTGCAGAAACATAGTATGTTGTATGTTAGGGAACTCAAAAATTCTAAGTACACAGGCATGTACAGTGTTATTACAACTATTTATGTTCACTTTCACACACATTTTCGGTTAAGGAACTGATGTTGTTAGTTAATCATAAATAGAGAACATACAATAAGTGTTTGTTCAATATTTACACATGTAAATGTAAAACTTATGTTATTGTTATATATAGTTGCCCCTGGAGGACATGTGTCACCTGAGATGGAACAAGTGTCTTCACCTGGGTCAGCCAGCTCAACACTACTAGAAGGTGAGTGTATCATTTGCTGGCCATATAATATGTGCTCTTCTATATGTTATGTTGTCATGTGCATTATTTGTTTTGCACATCTTCTTTAAATAGGATTACTTAGTGTCAGTGAAAATTAAGTGTAAGGCAACATGTATTGTGTTAGTGATGTTAATTATCATGTAGGACTTCTGAGTTTAGAGCAACTTTTCATTCATTCATATTTCATACTGAGTCCAAACATTATTCGTAAGTCAAGGTAGTTTTTAATGAGGTTATAAAACGTATGCTAACATGTTAGGTGTTACTTAGGACACAGTACAATTACATAGTAACACAGCATACATTAACATGCCATTTAATAATGTGTACATTTCTTTTTAGAACATCATGGTGATGAGGATGATGAGTATGATGAGGATGACGCCACAGAAGAGACTGAAATACAATCATGTGACCATGAAGAGGTGCCAATAGAAACTGTTGTACCGCCAAATCGTCCATCAACTTCCACATACGATGCAATTGTAGCTTCAGAGGGAAAAATAGTGGACGCAGAAAATCGTCGCCATTCAGACATGATGACAGTGCTGGAAAGGATGATTGGACTGCAGGAAGAAACAGTATCACAATTGGCACATCTCCACAGAGTCTTCATTGAAGTGCCTAAACAGTTGCAAAAAATCAACACCTCATTCGAAGCATTAGTTGTTCAGCAAACACAAGCTAATTACTGGAGAATGACTAATGTACCACAATTCAACACCTCCCAGCCAGGATCTGTTCATGCAGGTCAGTTTTCACCACATTCATCTGATATTCATTCACCAGGCCCAAATGTTACCGGTCAAGTAGCAGACATTGCTGTGCAGGTTCCTGATGACATCCTACCGCTGCCATCTGTACAAATTCAGCAGCAGACACCTACAAAGGAGGCGACAAAAACAAAACAAGACACACATGAAACAGACCAACCATCACTTGTGCAGTGTCTACCAACTTGCTCACATGTGTCACTGGGCACAAGCCCTGTCCGTGAACAGTCACTACCCAAAAGCCCTGTAGGTGAGTCGCTGCCCAAAAGCCCTGTAGGTGAATCGCTGCCCAAAAGCCCTGTAGGTGAATCGCTGCCCAAAAGCCCTGTAGGTGAATCACTGCCCAAAAGCCCTGTAGGTGAGTCACTGGCAACAAGCCCTGTAGGTGAGTCACTGGCCACAAGCCCCGTAGGTGAACAGTCACTGGCCACAAGCCCTGCCCGTGAAGTGCCAGAGGCCACTCAAAGTGGCTCTGTTGTGCCTAAAGTTGGTGGCAAAAGAAAAAGGAAAATTCAAGAGACAACAAGCAGGCCTGTTACTCGCTCGCAAAAGGAACAAAAAAAATAAATGTTATAATTCAGAAAATATGTGTTTGGCCTTGTTTTGTTGACTTCAGATTATCTAATTACTATTGTATGTATGCTGAAGACTGTGTTGTTTCCAAACTTTCAACTATGTTCTTGTACACGTGAAGTTTTGGAAATGTTAACACTCATAATTAATTGTGTTATAAATATTTATGTTGTAATCGTCTGTTCAGTAATGGTCCACCAGGAGCAAGTTGCTAAGTTTAGAGAAGCTGCCATTGACTTTGCAGCAAAACATTGCATTTGGGTGTGTTAATTGATGTAAGAATTGCATATGCATATTAGTCACATGCAATTATTAAAACACCTAAGTAAGTGCAAACATCTTTCTTGTACGTGTACAGCAGGATTATGTGTAAATTATTACTTACCTTTGCCTTGCTTGGCCATTGTAATTTTGTCCTTTAATCAGTTGTGTGTTCGTTTCTATAACATCTCAGAATGTATAATAATATATATACACACACACACACACACACACACACACACACACACACACACACACACACACACACACACACACACACACACACACACAGAGTGAGTGTGAGTGTGAGTGTGAGTGTGTGAGTGTGTATATATATATATATGTATATATGTGTATATATATATGTATATATGTGTATATATATATGTATATATGTGTATATATATATGTATATATGTGTATATATATATATATATGTATATATGTGTGTATATATATGTATATATGTGTGTATATATATGTATATATGTGTGTATATATATATATATATATATATATATATATATATATATATATATATATATATAGTACTATATAAACTGGTATACACAAACTAATACACTTCATGCTTCCTTGTGAAAGCACACTATTTTAATAATACAGGCCTAATGTTTGAGAAATATCCTAAGTATGAGACTCTAACAGTATTGTGCTTAAACAAATGTTTATTACTTCATTCAATCATGTTTCTCACCATTTAAATAGGTTTCATACAAGGTATACTTAATGCCATCAATGTTGTGTGTACTCCTGCAATATAAAAAAAAAAAAAATATTATATATAAATATATATATATTTTTATAAGAGATATATTTATATATATATATATATATATATATATATATATATATATATATATATATACACACGTATTTAAACTCATGCAGACAGGGAGTTAACCAGACTTTCACATACACACAGAAATGTAAGCGTGGAAAAAACATTTCTTTTTGCAGGTGTGTTTTTACTGATATGCCTGGCTAAGAAATATTTTCACACACTGGTCTTTGTTAGTTTTCAAAAAAACACTATGTGAACGCATTCACAGTCTAGGGATGTTTTTCACAAACGAGATAAAAGAAGGAGAAATGTTTCTCCCACAGTCCCATATCACGAACCACAACTGTTAACCCAATTAGACAAACAAATCCAATTGGCGTTTGAAATAAGGAGTCAAAGTAGTTACTTTTGTTGACCTTGACAAGGAAAAACAGGAGTTTGTTAGCCATTCAGCACATTCATTTTGATGAGCAAATAACACAGACCTGCACACAGCTTTTGTGCTACTCAGACATGGCTGATGAATTCGTTAACAATATTAATCCCCTTTTAGGGTATAAGTACATGATCTGTGAAGCCATCTTGAACAGTCGCGGACAGAAAGCAAGCACACGCCAAATCGATGATTTCATTCGAGCAAAATATCCTTATTACCAAGACCGTAAGCATGCACGGAATTTTAATTCCTCAATAAGATTCACTTTATCAAGTAATGACTTTTTTGAACGTGACCAGGATAAGCTACAACACACCTATGGTTTCTGGAAGATTGCCCCGGAAAAACAATTTATCCTGAAAGACGGCACTTATATTGTCGTGAAAGGCATATTTATTCCTAATGGCAATAGCAATGTATCCGCTACTACTGATCCGTTTGAATCGATACGTGCTGCAATATCTGCAGCCTCCATTCCTGAAACCCACATTGTACAAGAACAAAAGTACTATGATTATGTACCAAGCCTTTCAGCTGAAATTGCATTGGAATGGGAACCGGAAGAAATGAACCTACCTCCCGACCAATTATTTGAAGAAAGCAGTGGCGATTCCTATGAGCGCATCCTGGAGGAGATATGTGCCATACTGGATTCAGCGGTTGGGTTAAGCGTGGATGAAAATGGCTTGCATTTCTGGAGCGACCAGTTGCAGCCAGGCGAAGAGTTAATTCTAGAAGAATGGTAAATATAACAATCGTTATGCGTTGACTCTGCGTTTAAATTTTTTTTTTTTTTGTAACCACCATTTTCACTTTCAATGCGTGGATACAGCGTAACATTGCAGACTGCATAACATGTAGCGATCACAAACAAATTGTTTCCTAATACAATATAGTAGGACCTGAAAGAGTAGTACACATTGCTGACGGAATAAATATACGTACTTTCCTATCCCTTTAAACATATTAGCAACATTTTACCATTACTCTAACACATACCTGTTTTGTTATCATGCAACATCTACAACATTGAAAACCGGGTCCACCACGTATGACGTGGGACCCTTGTCATGGGCCAAGGCGTCCTTAAAAAGGATTAGTGATGTAAGTCCCGCCCCCAAGCGACGTGCGCGCCTCAAAGCCTATTGGCTGTCATGTTTTGTTATAGTAACGGTAACTGCAGTGTGTGATGCGTGCGGCTCAGTGTTTGTAGGCGTACCCTGGGCGTTAGCCGAATGTTAATTGAGTGGGAGGAGTGTTAGCGTGCGTTTCACGCTGGCTTAACATGACGTCACACGTATTGCATTTGCGCATTGTGTTATCGGCCGTGCTTTCTGTTCAAACACGTCTGTTTAAAAAGAATACAGATGTACTCGTTTAGAACGAATGTAGTTTCGTCTTCATTGTATTTGAAATAAAGATGTTATGTTTACTGGTATTTTCAACATGTATTGAACGCACAACGTACGCTTTGTTTTGCGCATGCGCTAACAGTTAGTGGAGCCAAGCGTGAAGTGCGTGCGCACACAAAGATGTGCGCGCACATCTTTCAGTATACAGGCAACGTTCACTTCTTATACATAGTTATGCCTGCTACAAATTTAAAGAAACATTACATACTGATGAACAGTTTTACTTCTAACATATAAGTGACTGACGTGTGTATGTACACAATCATATAGAGCTGCGTAACGCGTTGTCACGGATGCATATCTAGTAAGGTGCCATCTTTGACCATCATGTGTTTGCTGTATTTCAGAGATGTCGGGGAAGATACAATCGGATCAATGTATGATTTCAGAAGAGTCTACCTTTATATGAGATGATTGTGAGGAGGAGCCACCGACTACTATACTACATATGGAACTAATTTTATATTGCTTGCAGCGCTTATTAACAAACAATTAAAAATGTGATACCCTTATGCCTATATTGCATAAGCACTTAATTAACATAATGATGTTGCAAAAGAGTGCCTCATGAATTTTTATTGAGTGTTCTTTAATGACTACTAACATTTTATGACATGGTGTGTTTTATATATAACAACCATTCCCACTCTGCTAACACATTTGTGTATTCTAATATGTAATGGAACGTATGACTGTCGAAACTATGTAACAATAATAATAATAATATGAGCATGTTCATGTATAGGGCTGCTAGTTGTACGCAGCGATTTACAGACACATGTTTCAGCCTGAGGTCCCTGGCCCGTGGAACGTACAAATGTTTTTTTGCCGCATGAGGCACAGGGAGATAAAGTGACTTGGCAAAGGTCACAAGGAGCCCACACCGGGAATTGAACCAGACTCCCCTGCTTCAAACTATCAGTGCCAGTGTGTGTCTTTACTCACTGAGCCACTCCTTCTCCCAATGTAAAGGACACTTACAACCAAGTAGCCATTTATTTTTAAAATCTCTTGTTACATGGGTATGTAGATAAAATGGTTTGGGACTGTAGCAAATAATGTTACTGGCCAGATGTTATGGTCCCCTCCAATGCATGATGTTCTGAATATGACATCACCATCATGTTATGAAGTACGTTTCTGTGTATATTTCATTAACCTAACTAACTATAGTTTACTGTGTTTATTAATCGTTTAGAAATACATAGTATAGTCAATATGATGATATAAGCTACCATAATAAAGCTGGTGTTATCATTTGTCGGTGTTATACATGGATCCTACACCAATTGATAGAGACACAAACAGTTGTCTTAAAAAGTGTGTCTATGCTAGTGATGAATGTGCTCCCGTAAGTAAACAAATAAGTACAGTTATCCCCTTTTCTCCAACCACCTCTATATTACATTAATGGAAATTATAAGGAAACATACATAAAATGTGATGAAATGTGAGTAATCATTTTGTAATACAATGCACATGAAAGCTCAAGAGTAGCTAAATGCATATACATGATACAGAAAGTACATATATGTAACATTTGTGTTTAAACCAATATGTTGGGTTTTTAGTTCCAATAATTATAGGAAGATTGAGGTAGGCACATCTTATGAGAGATGTCAGCAAATATACATACCATGATCAGTCATACTGGAGATATACCTATAATGCAAAGGAACAATATATAAATTGCAAACATTGACATGCCATCTTCAGTACCGTAAACAACACAGCAAAGTGTGTATTTGGTGTTAAATGTACAACACCATGTATATTTCATGACATTCAAAATGTAAATCAGCCTGGTGTACACATCATATGGATGTACATGTTACACTGCACCAATAACATTGTATGTAAGCATACTAGAAGCATGAATGATTATGGGCATAATATGTGTTTTGTCTTAGCATAAGGAATAACACAATGCTAAAATATTATTGCTTTGTTACCCAAGTTGTATTCACATACACACAACTAAAGTACAATTGAAGAGGGATTCTATAACCTGTGCAACAATAACATACCGGTGCCACATCCCTTTGTGCACACAGCAGAGAAAAGAAAGGTGTGCAACCCATATTCATCTGTGTCCTAACAGAAGGTTATATAAAGAAACATTATTGTTAATATAACATAATTAAACTATAAAAGTAGTACTAGGAACATATGAGTTTGTACTTACAAGAAAAAAATGAATTGATGAGATTCTGTCGTGTCTGGCCACCACTGGCTGTTTGTTCATTTTCAGCAGCTACATGGGTGGGATGCTCGTCTACCAAAGCCTCAGCTAGGTCTGACTGTACATTGTGCCTGAGTGCAACATTGTGCAAAATGCAACAGGCAAGGATAATATCAGACACTTTTTGAGGCTTGTATAGAAGAGCCCCACCAGTTCTGTCCAGACACCTAAACCTGGTCTTGAGTAGGCCAAATGTCCTCTCTATAACAGATCTTGTAGATATATGGGCTGCATTGTACCTGTCCTCTGCTTCAGTTTGAGGGTTTAGCACCGGAGTCAAGAGCCACGGCCTAATTCCGTATCCTGAGTCACCTATAATGAATGGAGCACACATAAGCTGACATTAGTGATCAAATTGTACAATGCCAACATTCCTAAATCAACATGTGTTTTGTGTTAGAACATGTAAATATGTACTCACCCAGCAGCCAACCAGGTTCAAAATGTCCCTCTTCGAACGCATGGAAGACTGAAGAGTTCCTCAGGATAGAGGAATCGTGACTGGAACCAGGGAACTTGGGTACCACATGCATTATCCTCATCGTGGCATCACATACCACCTGTACATTGAGTGAATGGTAGTGCTTCCGATTGCGGTACACATGCTCACTCTGACTAGGTGCAATCAAAGCAACATGTGTGCAATCGATTGCACCCAGCACACATGGTATCCCTGCTATATTATAAAAGCCAGTCCTGACTTCCAGCCACTCTGTCGCCTCTGTAGGAAAATGAATATAATTCCTAGCGCGTCTATTGAGTGCATAGAGAAACTGGGTCAAGGCCCGCGAGAATGTAGATTGCGAGACCCCGCCCACTATGCCCACAGTTGTCTGGTATGACGCGGAAGCAAGATAATGTAATGAGCACAGCATTTTAACAAGCCCAGGGACTGCACGACCTCTGGCTGTGAAAAAATCTAAATCCCCCCTTATCTCCTCATAAAGAGCTAAGATTGCTGCTGAACTCAAACGATAGCGACTTACAATCTCCTCCTCACTCATCCCATCTAACAGGGTTCTCTCCCTGTACAGACGCGGACGAGGCACAAGTTGTCTCCTCTGTCTTCTCCTCTGATCTCCTGTCCCTCTACCTGTCCCTCGGCCTGTCCCTCTCCCTGTCCCTGTCGTATCCGCGTCACTGTCACTGTCCCTCGGTGTGTCCCTCCCTTGCCCTATATGATTGTCTTCATCATCAAGCATGTCATAGAAAAGAATGTTCCTCCGTCTCCTAAACATTCGCAACATTTTGAAATGAGTAGCTGTGAATGAGCAGGTAATGTGCGTCCTTTAAATAGGTATGTGATGATGTCAGGTGACATAGTAAAATGCAAGGTGTTACATTACCATAATAAAGTACTTCTGTGGCAAGCTGTGTGCACTTGTTGTTCTAAGTATTTGTTGTGTGTATTCTGCAGGGAATGATGATATTTGGCAATGATGTGACGTGAAGCTTTGTACAAAGATTGCTTGCAAATAAATAGTTGCATGTGCAATGCATGTAACACTTGTGAACGCAAGAGTCAGTCATGTAATGAGACAAAAAGGCTGAGATTGACGTGGGAAAAGTTTTGTGTAACATGTGTAATTATCCATGTTATTGTGACATGTTGGCAACAATGAATAGTCGTGTGCATATGCATGCATTTGTGTAAGGAGGATAGTTGGTATAGAATGAGTTTACAAGGTGTCCCAATGCTGAATTACTGTACATGTGTGTATAAGTTAGGTTGAAGTGCTTGTAATGCAACGGTTACAATGTAAACATGCAATGTGATTGAGCGTCCAATAAGTGACGTCATGAAAATAGGGAGGACCCAAAAGTATATGTAAACATGAGAAGACAGATGTACATGAACGTTTAAAGATGCGTGTCACATTACAAGCATTGTGTAATGTAAAGGAAGATGAATATACTGTGTATGAGTGACATGTGTGACATGTGTGACATCATGTAAATAATTGTCGCTGAGTTGAGTAAAATGTGTGATATGATGTGAGGTTCTCCTTTAAGAGTGTAGTATAGTATTTTCCCTTGCCACATCATCACATGATGAGTAATGTGACCCGCAAATGCTGAAAACATGTAAAAGTCGAATGTTATGCAAATAAGACACATCAGCTGTGACACAATGCAGGGAATGCCCCCACACTGTAATGCAAATCCCCCTTGTATTGTGAGCAATGAAACGTAAACAGTACTATACTGTTATACGTCCCCGCTCCATTGACTTCCATTGATGTACAGAAGATGTTTTTTTTCTAAGTGCCGTTCCGGCAGCCTTAGCGATCGTTCTCCCGTCCAAACTGCCAACTTTAGTTGGCGGGAGAAATCGGCCATAACATCTCAATTTCGTAGTGCCGATCAGCCCCGATAAGCTGTTTTTTTTTGTTGAATCCAGCCGATTTAAAAAAGTGGCGATCAGTGTCGAAAACAGGCTTATCGGCAGGCGACTGGCCATAACCAAATTATCGGCTCCGAAACCTGGCGATATGAAGCACTTATCGGCGCTTACTGAATCTCAAACCCAATTTTGGCTATAACATGGCCATATTTCCCTTATCAACGCTTACTGCATGAGGCCCATAGTGCAATCCAATAATAACACTTTAGTAATTAGAACTTACAACTTACGCACATATTGTACAAGTAACTCAGACATAAAAGGAGGAGGATACTGGGCTTGGGTCACAGATTCAGGATCTTAAATGGTATCCAGGTATCCCGTCACTTCCGGTTGTTGACTTTACTTACGGTTGGCGCTTGTGGAACGGCTTCAACCAGCTGGGGTCCAAATCTCAGCCTCTGGCCTCTCTCCTTAACGCAAAGCTGATTCCTTAGGAGAATACGCCCTGCCCCAAGTTCTCTTCCTATATATTCCTCCCATTGGTAAATTTAATTATTGAGACATTTATATTAAGGTGCATTTCTACATAGTAATAATACAATCTATTTAATAATAAAAAACATACATATCACAATTTAACATGTTCAATAAGTAGGATATGAAGAAACAAAAAAACACAGGAAACATAAAATATGCAACATAAACTGGAACAGCCCTTGAGCACTGGCTGTAGGATCATTACCCTACATTTAAATTGGAACAAATACTGGAATAAAAACTTCCCTATACTTGGAGTGTAATTACTCATAGCATGTTGGTATAATAACCCCAATGGCACATAAGGCATATAATGGCTAAGCATACATTTATAACCCTTTGTTGGTTTACTAGTTCAGGGTTTATATACATACATATCTTATACACGTTATGGTGGGTGAAAAAAGTGACAAAAAAACTCCACGGTATAGCATATAGCAAATGAAAATATAACTTGTGAGCAAACCTAGCCAAACTTCAACTTGAAAAGCCAGTATTTCCAGCCTCACATTGATGAGAACTAAAAGGTCGAAACAGCTGTCTGTGAGTAGGTTTACTGGCATCCTAGCCCAGGCTGTGCTGAAAACCTGTGTAATGCAGCAAGCATAAGTTTATAAAGGTTCATGTCAAAATGGGTTTCCATGTAATTTTGCAGAATCCCTGGCTGCAGTGGAAGCACTGTATGCTAGACTATAATGGTGAAAAGCAGGGTTGCAGGCCTGTCTAATACATGTGAATGGGCTCACAATTGATGTTTTCATTTGACACACACACACCTTTTTATCGTGAGCATTTTTGGGAGTATAAATTATCGTCTTTCTAAAAAAAAAATGGATCACATTAATGAAGATGATGCTGTGACTATTAATTACAAAACAGATACATGTGTAAAATTATGCAGACCACACGACACGTCGAAAAAAATCCATTAAAGCAATTGAAAATACACAATATGCACCTTGAGAATTTTTGTTAAATAAATCATGACACAGTGTAATATGTCATGTGTTGTTGTTCATCTGAGGGTGTATTTACCTAATCTTTAGACCTGATAAGGTACAGATGATTGTTATTATGTCCTGATACTGTATGTAAAGTATCAAATGCCCGGGTACTCTTTTCGGCGTGTAGTTCCAGCTGCGACTGCTACGTTCTTTTTTCGGAACTTGGTCCCAAAAAGTGGGACTTAGAAAATGTCTTGCCTTGAAATTTCTGAAGCCGGCTAGCGTCTATATCTCCAAGAGCCTCTTATGGTGATTTTGAATTTGCTGCTGCTGTCTTGGCACTTAGAATCTGAGGTCCGGATTGGCTGCGGACTTTCTTATAGTTTCAGTCTCATTCATGAAATACTCCAATCCGAGCATGGGAGAATCTCTACCAGCCAATCAGAAGTTTGCCAGTCTACTGAAGCCGGGGAAGGATGGATTCAAAATCTGACAGGGGCATTCGCCAATTTGGCACCTCTGCCACCTGTGAGTCAGAAGCCACCCATGGAGTTAGGCGTCTCAAGGTCAGGGCCAATGGTAGCCAGATGACTTCCATTTATTCTCAATGTTGAATTTGAGGGAGTAAGCAATACCATCATTTAATATATACTAGTTAACTTTGGGAAATTAAAAACCTACTCAAGATTAATGGAGACCATTACCCATCAGGGGGAACTAAACATCTTTTATGCAAGTGTAGGGATGTGGTACTGCACCGACACACTTTATTCGAGCAAATGCCCAGTTTGTACCTGGCAGATACCTGGAATCCGCCGCTGCTCACCTCTTGCATGCTTCGTTGCGTTTGCCTTCCCAGCCACGGTTCATGCCTGGCTGACGGGGGCCTGATCTGTTAAATGATAATGATAAGGATTTACTAGGCTGCAATGCTTCGCGTGTCCACCAGATGGCATAAACTCATGACTTGTAAAGCGCCGAATCAGTAATGTGTGGGCTTGCAGTTGTTTCGTTTAAAAAAGATACTGTACCACAGTGTGCCATTGTACAGTAACTTGGCCTTGGCCTTGAGACTGAAGGAAGAGTTGCAAAAATGTATCAATTTAGGCTTTACATACTGTATTAAATAAAGACAAAGACCTGTTTCAGTTACAGTACACTATTCTCCAGAGACTCACCATGAGTGTCCAAGTGCAGCAGCCCGTGTTCCAAAAACCTGACAGAAGTTATGCTTATTTGATATGGGCCGCTATTAATGCAACAGAGGATAAGATGGCAACAGTTGTTCAAATTTATCAGTATTTTATCGAAAACTATGACTTTTACAAATTTTCGCCAACTCCTCATTTGTGGAAGCGTGCAATAAGGAAAAGGTTATGTAGTGACCCCTGTTTTCACCATATTGAGCCCCAATTTGTTGGAGGGTATTGTGTGTGTCACAGGGTTTTTCCCGTATCTATGATCATGGAGGCGGCAAAAGGCGAAGGGTCGTGTTAAAACCAACTAAGAAGAGACAGTCCCTGCCAAGCAATGCACCAGCACCAGCACCAGCACCGGCTTCCAATGACGGTCCCACTGTCAGTGACAACCCTGAGACAGAGTCGGATTTCGCGGCCAGTTTTGATGAAGCTTGCATGTACCTAAGCGATTTCCCGCCTCACCTGCTGACTACAGGTGGGCTAGTCCCGCTGCAAACTATCGACGTGGGTGATGAAGAAAGCTGTACTGGCAGTGGACCGGCGCCGGCGCAAGCTGAATGGGAAATAGTATGGTGAGTACTGTATTGTTGCCGTATTATTTTGGTGGGGCTGGCTGGGTACTTCTTTAGCGGGCTGACCATTACTGTACATTAAAACTTTTCATTTTGTTTTTCCTCAGAAAAGAAAACGGCTAATGGGGGGATTTCGATGGATAATATTGTGCTGTACTGTATGCTGATGTTTTCCGGCCGAACAGTATACTGTGTAATAAACCCGAATAAATAAAACTATGCATTTATTCTACAGTACATGTTCAGTAAATTACTGCACATACTGGGGGCGAGATGTGTTTGCAGCAGAGAGAGATCCGCTGCTCTCTCTGCGCAAACATCGGCACATTAAAAATTATTTAAAATACATTTTTATTGATAGTGTACATGTGCAGGGGGTCTCCGGAGCTTAATCGCGTTGGTTTTAGGTCTGGGGACCCCCTGCTCCCCGAGATACAGCCCCCTTTAGGGGGTGCCGGAATCCCTCTGCTTGGTTTAAAGGGCCCGATCACGTGATCGCGGCCTGTAAATCAAGCAGAGCAGAGGGATACCGGCACCCCCTAAAGGGCACGGTGGGTTAACCCCTTCATTGCCTTAGCGGCTATCCGCTATGGTAATGACGCAGCATTTCTGTATTTTTAATAATATTGAGCACTGTACAATATTATTAAAATACAGAAATGATGCTTCTTTACCATAGCGCATAGCCGCTAAGGTAAAGAACGAGTGTTTATTTATACTGTATATTGTATGTGTTTTATTGATACTGTACATGTGCAGAGGGTCTCCAGAGCAGAAGCGCACAAGTTTCAGGTCTGGGGACCCCCCTGCCCCCCGAGATACAGGCCCCTTTAGGGGGTGCCGGTATCCCTCTGCTCTGCTTGGTTTACAGGCCGCGATCACGTGATCGAGCCCTTTAAACCAAGCAGAGGGATACCGGCACCCCCTAAAGGGGGCTGTATCTCGGGGGGCCGGGGGGCCCCAGACCTGAAACCAACGCGATTCAGCTCCGGAGACCCCCTGCACATGTACACTATCAATAAAAATGTATTTAAAATAATTTTTATTGTGCCGATGTTTGCGCAGAGAGAGAGCAGCGGATCTCTCTCTGCTGCAAACACATCTCGCCCCCGCCGCCCATACAGTAGTATCATTTATGTATGTGCATATACAGTACTGTACTGTATGTGTACAGTACTGTACAGTATGTTAGGGCTTATAGGGGTTGTTGTTATACAGTATATATATATATATACAGTATATATACTGCATTACAATTCATTATAGGGGACGGCTTCACAGAGAACAGCTCGCAAGCGCCACCATGTGTATTTTCACGGCATTGCAGTATTTCAGCAAGCCGGAATAAAAAGCTTAAATCCCTGCCGGAAAATAACGCAATGCACTCTGGCAGAAAACGATCAGAAACCTGAATACACCCGAATTCGCGGGACTAGCCGAGCTCAAATAAAGTGTGTCGCCAGTGTAGGAACGCCGGCGCCGCCATGTTGTTGCGCAATCTTGCAGAGGGCACTGAGAGAGTGGGAAGGTCGCGCATGCGCAATGGAAGCGTGCGAACGACGGGCCTGTAAGAGAAAGGCTCTGTTGAGGAACTGCAACTCCCATGAACCGCCTGCATAGGCTAGCTTTACCCCGCAGGCCCTTAGGAAAACCCCTGAGCCACAGTAGATTGCTGTGCTGCAGGGACGCCCATAGTGGTAGCGATCAGTCACCTTACTGTGTAGTCAGCTAGGGACAAGTGTGTGGAGCAGGTTTGCTGGTGAGCTGCTTGGGACCAGACAGCTGCACTGCGGACATCAAAGACAAGCAAGGATTCGTCTGATCCTTTTCGAAGAGTTACCGGTCACCGCAGTGACCGGAAGGTATTTACAGCAAGTGCACCAACACCGGTCAACAGGCGCTGATCCCACCTTAGGCTAATATGCTAATATGATAGAGTGCTAAGGTATCGTGCATTATAGTAAAGTTGGCTGCATCATATAAGTGTGTGTATGTTTCTTGCCCAGGGGAATCTCACATCACGGGGATCCTGGGTAAGGGGAGGCGCTGCACGAATAAGTGTTACCCCAGGCACCCAGCTAGCGGATGCTCAGATCTCCTGGAACCGCAGGTGCGTGCAGTTACCCGTAGTCTCTTTTAGAGTGTCAGAAAAAGGGCTACATTTGGAGGCGCTGCTGAGATCTCAGACCTGGGGTGCCCAAGATTTTTTTTTCATTGTGATCAATTTTTGCTCGTTCCATCATGTTTGTGCCCTCGCAGTCCAAGGTGCGCAAGTGGGCCCAGCGGCATGAAATTCCCCTGACACGTGCCCTTGACGTGGTACACGTGCCCGCCACCCTCTCCCTGGGTACAGTGACAGATCAAGTCAGGAAACTTCTGCTCCTGGAGGCTGCCCGAGTGCAAGACCACTATTATGACGGGGAATGTGACTGGCGTAAAATACTGTTCGTTACAGACCGGGATATATGCCCCAACGCACTGCCCTCAGTACTACTTCTGCCCGACGCCCCCGGCATTCAATGCCCGTTAGTCCCGGTGGTCTCCGCCGAACCCCTGGCTACGTCCACCCCAAAGAGGGGCCACACTGGTCCGTCCAGTACCGTCACGACCTTTCCTGTCCATACCCCTGTGAGCAGCTTGACCCCCCGATGGCCCCCTGCAATGGGCCTAGGCACTTTGTTCACTCCCTCGGCCATTAGGCCCGCGCTGATCAGAACCAGCCTGTCAAGACTAGACGCCTTTTCCCATGCTGGGAGTAGCCTGCCGGATAACGCCCCCATCCCTGTGCTTGCAGAAGCCATTCACCACACTACGCAGTCCCTCCAATACCAAAAACTGAAGGCGTTTTCTGGGGACAAACCCACTCCCCTGTGAGAATTCGGATTCGAGGAATGGCTGGACCACACGGAACAGGTACTTCCTGAAGGGTCATGCACAGATGCCGTCCGGAGACAGCACATAAACATACAAATAAATTGTCCCAGGCGCTGTGAATAAAGTCCAATGTACCCCAATACCGTGAGCCAATTGGGCAGTCTTTAGTATGGGCTTCCTATGCCAGATAGATGATCCTGATAGTTGGTGGACAGGCAGGGGTGTTGTCTGATCTGATGTTATGATGTCTCTGAAATCATAGAAAAAAAGCAACAGAGCACGCACATGGCGTGGTATGGCTTTTCTCAATCACCCCCCTGCCTAGAACCCTGAAATCCTACTTACAGGATGAGGGCTCTCGAGTACAGTTGAGAGAATCTGTGCCTCACGTCTCTGTCCCTCACAGCGTCTCACGGATCCACGTGGTCTGGTCTGCAGGGGTCCCCTCACTCAGCGATGATGGTAACAGGGATGGTTTACTCCAGCGCTCCCACAGATGATTGCGTGTGGGGGGAGGGGGGGGGTTTGGAGACGGGGAAAAATATGGAAATATACTAGTGTGATAACGTACAGGGTATTTATTGACATACAACAATGATGAAATCACACTTACAATATAAAAGGTTTGCGAGCTCCGCTCACAATGCCGTCCGCAGCCTGTGTAGATCCTTATGCTGCTAAGGGAACGGTCGCCACGCGCTGCACTCGATTCCGGAACTCGAGTGACATCAGCAGTGGGGCAGACCGGAACTCTCCTCACACTAGGAACTACGGGTGCCCGGGCAGCTTAATTCACTAGACTCCTATTGGGGCACATTGGACTTTATTCACAGCGCCTGGGACAATTTATTTGTATGTTTATTTGGTTTATACAGGTTTGGAATAGTCTGTTGATTTTTTTGTTCCATTGGCTGCTTTCGTTTTTGATCACTTTAGGGTAATTCACCTTAATTTGTTATCACATTCTCACTATTTTATAGAAATTTTTGTAGGTTAGCGCTTTTTAGAGGGTTTATAATTGTTTGTTTGCGGAGACAGCACATAATTGAATGCTTACGGCCCCCAGTGTCCCACATGGTGCACTGCCACTGGGAAGACCACCCGGATGCTGATGCGGCTGGCATCATCTACTCCCTTACCAATGTGTATGGGGTTCCTGTGGATGCATTTGCACTAATGGCCAGGTTCCACGCTTTGGCCCAGAAGGAAGGAGAGATGGTGTCTGACTTCCTTCGACGGTTGCATCTGGACCTGTGGACCCTAGTGAGAAAGGGGGTGGTACAGAAGGTGGATGCCGACGGACTACACACCACCCAGCTACTGAGGGGACTCCTCCCATTACACCCGGTGTCCGTATGCATCAGCGGCTGTCTCACGCCGGGGAAAGCACTGGCGTTCGACGTCCTGATGGACCGAGTCCAAGCACATGAGACTGTGCTACTGGGGTGTGAATTGACCCCAGGAAAGAAGACGGTGGTTGCGGCTAAAGATACCAAAAGGTTGGACACTAAGGCTGAGGCGCCCGGGGATGCGAATCCGGAAAAGGAGGACACTGAAGCGCCCGCAGTCGCCAGGGAGCGCTCCACGCCGGGGCGAGCATCATCGACCTTCCGAGACAACGCCTACCACAGTCAACTCCAGTGCTATGCTTGTGGGAAAATGGGGCACATGCGAGCGCACTGCCCCTCCCTACGGAAAACGAGGCCCCGGCCGGCCAAGTCTATGCTATGTACTCTGCAGACCGGCGAACCAGCGGCCCCGTCCTCGACGAGTAGTCGAATTGGGCCAGCGTCAAGGTGGTGATTGAAGGCATCTACGCATCGGCGTTGATGGATACTGGGTCCTAGGTGACCATCGTGTATCGGCCCTTCTACGATCAATACTTGCACCGGCTGCCGCTGCTATCTGCTGACTCCTTGCGGTTGAGAGGGTTGAGCCATGAAGACTACCCTATTGACGGAGTGGTGAAGGTACATCTGGACATTCCCCAGTTGAACACAGGCAAGCATCACCCCATGGAGGTGGAGGCCCTAGTATGTTCAGAACCCCAGGATCACCCCAGCGCCCCGATAATCATGGGGACCAACACAGACATTGTACAGGCTGTGCTCCGCATGTATCTACAGGAAGCGGGTGAATCACCGTTGCTGGCTCTAGCTGCTTGCCCAGTGTTACAAGAGGTTTGCGGTAAGATTGCGACCGAAGAGGAACATGGGATGCTGTATAGTCAAGAGCGTGGGCTAACCGAGTTCCCGCCCGGGGAAGGAAGAATGATGGTCGCCGCCTGTCGTTATCCGGCCAGAAGCCTGGAGGATCAACTGTTCTCCTTGGACAGCTCGACCCGCGATGACCAGTGGCTCGGCTACGAAGTATTGGCCTCGATAAAGAAGTGGTCGGGGAAGATCCGGGCCCAAACCCAGGTGTACGTGTGGAACCTTTCTCCCTACACCATGTGCATTGCCCGCCGGCAACCATTGGGTCGAATCTATCCAGTAACCCCGGCGGAGAAAACTGTAGGTGAGCGCCCGGTGGCAACCGCACATGCCGCGACCCCAAGGTTGGCATTTGACTTCGGAGACTCGCCCTTGACGGAGGGCTGGAAAGGGAGACTGCCGACCAAACTGGAAGAACGACGGGGTGTTCTCCCTAAGTGATATGGATGTGGGGTGCAGCTGCAGCGCTCGCCACACCATTCGATTGAGCGACCCCGCACCGTTCCGGGAACATTCTCGCCGCATAGAACCCCGAGACGTGGATGAGGTAAGGAGATTACTAGCTGAAATGGAGGAAGCTGGTATCGTTCAAGGATCGCGCAGTCCCTATGCCTCACCCATCGTAGTGGTTCGCAAAAAGAATGGGACCGTACATCTCTGCGTGGACTATAGGACCTTGAACAATCGTACGGTACCTGATCAGTATACCCTCCCACGCATCGAGGACCTCTTGAACGCCTTGACGGGAAGTAAATGATTCAGTGTACTAGATTTGAGGTCGGGATATTATCAAGTACCCATGGATCTGGAAGATCAGGAGAGAACGGCCTTCATCTGCCCGCTAGGGTTCTACCAGTTCACCCGTATGCCGCAAGGGATATGCGGGCTCCTGCTACCTTTCAGAGGTTAATGGAAAAGACCTTGGGAGACCTGAACCTGCAAGAATGCTTGGTGTACCTGGACGACATTATAGTGTTCGGGAAGACGCTAGAGGAGCATGAGGAGCGGCTGATGAAGGTGTTGGATCGACTTCAAAAGGAGGGGCTTAAACTGTCCCTGGAGAAGTGCAAATTCTGCCGCACGTCCGTGACATACGTGGGTCACATTGTATCAGCTGAAGGGATATCCACCGACCCAGGGAAGATAGAGGCAGTGGTGAATTGGCCCCGGCCTAACAACGTCCAAGAACTTTGATCCTTCCTGGGGTTCTGCGGTTACTACTGGCGATTCGTGGAGAGCTACTCAAGCAAAGCTAAACTCCTGAATAATCTCTTAAAAATCTGTCCTGAGAACACCGGCAGGAAAACCACCACAGCACAAACGCCATTTGGAGAGAAATGGACCTCTGCTTGTGAGCAAGCGTTCTTGAAATTGAAAACCAGCCTAACGCAGGCCCTAGTGCTGGCCTATGCCGACCCCGACCGAGAATACGTCCTACACATGGATGCCAGCTTCAGTGGCCTGGGAGCAGTGTTGCACCAGAAACATGACACAGGGCTCCGCCCAGTGGCATATGCGAATCGAAGCTTGACTCCAAGCGAACAGAACTATCCTATCCACAAGTTGGAGTTTCTAGCCCTCAAATGGGCTGTAGTGGATAAGCTACATGATTACTTGTATGGGGTACAGTTTGAAGTCAGGACAGATAATAACCCAATGACTTACATCAACACGTCCGCCAAATTGGATGCGACAGGTCACCGGTGGTTGTTGGCGCTGGCCAACTATCGGTTCAACCATAAGTATAAACCAGGGCCCACTAACATAGGGGCCGATGCTCTGTCACGAAGGCCGGGGCTTCAACCCACCACAGATGAGGAGGAATGGGAGGAAATTCCAGGGCCTGGCATACGTGCTCTATGCTCACAAGCAGCAGTGGTCAACAACCAGGTGGCGTTCTCTGAGCTAAGAGTAGCTGACTCATTAGGGTGTCAATCCCGAGCCGTTCCCCGGGCCTACCGAAGTCGGGAAGGAATGAACATTACAGAAGATAAAATCATTTCCTGGAAAGAATTGGTGCAACACCAGATTCAAGACCCAGTGGTGGAACTAGCTCACCAAGCTCTGCAGCAAGAGAACCCCTCTATTCTTAAGCAAGCCCCCAGAGAACTGATGAAGCCACGTGAGTGGTGAAACGCATAGGAGGAGGAGCCAGGGGTCAGTGTTTCCTTTTGTCCCATTATCCTGCTGTCCGGCGATTGATCACAGCACTGTTGTATGCTGTGGAGTGCTTGGAGAAAGTGACGTCACCTCTATCGTTGGCGTGCCTGCTTGCAACTGGGTTTGCGGAGGAGGATCGAGCAGCTGTTGCTGTAGCCGGGAAGGGTTGGTGCATCACGTCCGGCCGTGACGCCATACCCGGAAACCCGGCAGGGTGAAGACTTTTGGTCTCTGCTATCCGAGCCCTGGAGGATCGCGCGGTTAGAGGAATCTATAAGGAGAAATTGCAAGGCCGTCCCTACATCACCATCTGAAGTTTTGGTGAGCTGTATTTACAGTGGCTCGTTGGCGGCCGTTAAACACTCCTTCCTCATTAACTGTTTGCACACCATATGGGGCTCCCATACTATTATTGGAACTTTGCTATTGTACCAACTAGTCCTCACTTGCTTGATTCTTCGTTTGCAGCAATTGGCTTTGAGTGCTCCACACCAGTGTGTATCAAATTACATGGACATCAATCTGCTGAGACTTTTATTTATATATCATTGGTTGTTTATCTTATTTATAAAGTGGTTTGTTTGCCTACATCCGTTATCTCTGCACTTCCTAGTTGTTCTTTTCTTTCTATAGTGTATCAAGGACTGGGGTCCCTTGTATTGGAAGCTGCATTTTGATCGGGTTTCTGGCATCTCACACCGTTTTTGAACAACCTACCTGTATTATATCATTTTAAGCCATACCCTTGACGTTCCTGAATGGTTCATGTCACATCACTTTTAATTGTGTTTTTATGTGTTTACATTATCTAGGTTTTATTTATCAACCATTTTATTTTTAGTTAGCTTAGTAGATCACGGTCCAATCATCAGGCGCACGCATTTTTTTAAATTTTTTTACCAGATTCAAGACCCAGTGGTGGAACTAGCTCGCCAAGCTCTGCAGCAAGAGAACCCCTCTATTCTTAAGCAAGCCCCCAGAGAACTGGTGAAACTATTGTTGAACGAGTTCAGAAAGTTCGAACTGGACAATTGCCTATTGTACCGGGTCATTCCATACCACAATCATCCCGACCGGCGACAACTATTCTTGCCTGAATGTCTGAGAAATATGGTCCTCCGGGCCCTACACAATGATCATGGCCATCTGGACGTTGACAAGACGTTCGGGTTACTCCGGGACCGGTTCTATTGGCCAAAAAAGAGAGAGTCAGTGGAAATGCATTGCCGAAGGTGTACTCGCTGTATACAGAGGAAAACACACCACACACGGGCGGCCCCCATGGCCCATCTGAAAATCTCTGGTCCTATGGATTTGGTGTGCATGGATTTCTTGTGTATCGAGCCAGACACCCGGGGCATTGTTAAGGTACTAGTGATGACAGACCACTATACAAGATAGAGGCAGGGGAAGAGATCCGGTGCCACAGCCAGTGACTGAATCAGAGGCACTTCCGGTCCAAGACGAAGCGCTATTTTGAGCGTGAAACGCATTGAGGGGGAGACTGTGGTGTAGCCTGTGTCCTATTGTGCGTTTAATAAAGATTTATTACTCAAACCGGAAGTGCCTCCGATTCAGTCACTGGCTGTGGCGCCGGATTTCTTCCCGTGCCTGTTACACACACCGAAGGCTGCACGCCTGGATTAGACCACAGAGGAAGATAGGACCGTGGTCTGCAGTGAGCTTTTTATGGGTAAGTACAATCTTATCAAGCTCTGACCTCCATTCTGGTCCTCTGAATTCCCTGTCTCTTCTCATGTGACTTACACTGATACCATCAGTTCTGAATGACGGCTTGAGCGCAGGACAGTCTCCTATTTCACTATACAAGATATGCCCAAGCGTTCCCCACCAAAGATCAACGGGCGGTGACAGTGGCTAGAGTATTGTGGGAGAAATACTTAATTCATTTTGGATTACTGAATCGACTCCACTCTGATCAAGGCAGGGATTTCGAGAGTACTCTCATTAGAGAACTGCTGAAGTTGTTAAACATAGCTAAGTCACGGACTACCCCGTACCACCCAGAAGGGGACGCTATGCCCGAACGGTTCAACCGAACACTGCTGGACATGCTGGGGACATTAAAAGGCTTTCAGAAGACAGAGTGGAGCAAGCATGTGGAGACGTTGGTGCATGCCTATAACTGTACTCGACACGAGTCTACAGGGTTTACTCAGTACTTCTTGATGTTTGGGAGAGAAGCTCGACTACCTGTGGATGTGCAACTGTGGATGGGGTATCCAACAGAACGCATTTCCGCTATGTACAGAGATTACAAGATAGCCTGCAGCAGGCCTATAAATTGGCTGAAAAGGCGGTGGTGCAATTAAATGCGGGTAACAAAAGGCGCTATGACCACAAGGTGCGACATAAGGAGATCCGTCTGGGGGATACTGTTCTCCTTCGTAATTGAGGCATTCCCGGAAAGCACAAACTGGCTGATCGGTGGAGAGATGGGGTGTATGAGGTAGAATCACAGATGCCTGACCTCCCGGTATACCGCATCAAGGACTCCGAAGGCTGGGTAAAGGTGTGGCATAGGAATCACCTGCTCCCCATACCTCAAGTAGGGGACAACGAATTGGAGGTACCCACTGTTTCAAGTTATGGAGAAACTGAAAGTACAGAGGATGGCCTAGAAACTGTAGTAAATGCCACCTCTGAGAATCCTATGGAGGGAACCTCTCAAAGGGGCCTTCCGGCCACGGGGGCATCTCCTGAAGGAGCTACGGGTAAAGAGCCCCTTGGTCCAATTACAGATACGCTGACTCCTGTGAGCCAGCCACTAGACCTGCAGAGCCCGTGCTTTGTGCCCCAAAAAGACTTTGTAGACCTATCAAGCCCCTCAAGGGTAGAATCGGAAATGCCAAACGAGGCTTACTACTCTCCCGAGGAGGTAGCTGAAGAGCAACTTTGCCGAAGCCAAAGAGCTGGTCAACCTCCAATGAGGATGGCTTCTGATAGATTCGGGGCACCCCATTATGAGGCTCAGCAGTGGGCTCGCAGCCGAGTGCATTCTGTTACTGCAATGTTCACTGAAATGTGCAATCTGATCTAGAAGAAATGAGTAAGATCACGTATATTGTTTCGTTTTTATTATATAACGTTCTGTGTATAGTTGTGAGTTGACCCAAGTGGGGACGTTGGATTCTGAAAGGGGGAGAATGTAGGGACGTGGTAGGAACCTCATATGTGTGTTTGGTGGGAGTGTGGCAGGTTCCGCAGCGGCCTTTAGTACAGGTCGCTGCCATGTTGTTGCGCAATCTTGCAGAGGGCACTGAGAGAGTGGGAAGGTCGCGCATGCGCAATGGAAGCGCGCGAACGACGGGCCGGTAAGAGAAAGGCTCCGTTGAGGAACTACAACTCCCATGAACTCTAGAGTGGTCACCTGATGTGAGGAGCCAATCAGAAGGCTAGTATTTCGGGAGGAGAAAAGAGAAGCGTGGGGGAGAGACCACGCTAGTTAGAGGGGATTCGGAAGGTAAAGGAGGAGTGTGTATGCGTGCAGGGGGTCCGTGACCCGCCTGCATAGACTAGCTTTACCCCGCAGGCTCTTAGGAAAACCCCTGAGCCACAGTAGGTTGCTGTGCTGCAGGGACGCCCATAGTGGTAGTGATCAGTCACCTTACTGTGTAGTCAGCTAGGGACAAGTGTGCGGAGCAGGTTTGCTGGTGAGCTGCTTGGCACCAGACAGCTGCACTGCGGACATCAAAGACAAGCAAGGATTCGTCTGATCCTTTTCGAGGAGTTACCGGTCACCGCCGTGACCTGAAGGTATTTAGAGCAAGTGCACCAACACTGGTCAACAGGCGCTGATCCCGCCTTAGGCATAACTCTTTGGGAACACTAATGAGTGGCCAAAGGCCTAATACATGGAACACTCCTTTCTATTAGTGCAAGGACACGATGTGTGGGGCACGCGGTGACGGGACAAAGACATACTCATTAAAAGCGTAGCTGAGCCACTACTGTACAGGACAATACTCATTAAGAGCGTAGCCGAGCCACTCACGTTATAAGGACATTATCAATTAGCTGAGTTAAGTTTATATTGCGTCATAGGTTATGTGTTGGGTTATATGCTGTGTGCTAATATGATAGAGTGCTAAGGTATCGTGCATTATAGTAAAGTTGGTTGCATCATATATGTGTGTGTATATGTTTCTTGCCCAGGGGAATCTCACATCACGGGGATCCTGGGTAAGTGGAGGCGCTGCGCTAATAAGTGTTACCCCAGGCTCCCAGCTAGCGGAGGCTCAGATCTCCTGGAGCCGCAGGTGCATGCAGTTACCCGTATTCTCTTTTAGAGTGTCACAAAAAGGGCTACACAAGCACTCAATAACAAGCATGTAATTATTCTTTAGGTTGCAAAATATATTTAACATATTATGTATCTTTTTCATTTGTAACAAACTTCTCAAGACAGCAAAACACGTCCAATTAACTATTTAATTAATAAATAAAAAGACAAACACAAGAGATTATTTCACAATTACTGTGAATCACCATCGCAAGAATGAACTATTCATTAATTTAAAAAATGTATGTGAAGAGAAGGTATCCGATAGCTGACAGCTTTAAAAGATTTTTCCAAGTTTATTGTTTATTTAATTTTAAGAAAAACAAGACAATATTGTGAAAAAATGTGTTTAATTATGACATGAGAAGTGATGAAGTATGGGCGGTCACTGCGTAATCGAACTCAGCCAAAAATAAAACCAGCTTTATTGAATGGTAGTGCTGTACATCACAGAAAGGACCTCTGATGCGTTTTGTCCCGTCGTGATAAAGTCCCACGACGGGACGAAACGCGTCAGAGGTCCTTTCTGTGATGTACAGCACTACCATTCAATAAAGCTGATTTTATTTGATTTTTGGCTGAGTTCCATTACGCAGTGACCGCCCATACTTCATCACTTCTCTTGCTACTATTTGGCTGGAGCACGCAGGCAGTCCTTTCTGCATTGGGAGCCGTGTCTCCTTTCCAGTGTGCAACGCATGGTGCCGCCCCCTGGGGTTGTGAGGAGCGCCAGAGCACAGGACACGCCGGGTCTGTCCCAGAAGAAGCTGTTCAGTTCCTGCAATGACGTCACGCACAAGCGCAGTGTTTACAGAGCTGGGACCGGCAAGAAAACGGAACGAGCAGTGAAGACACCAGGTCGGGTAAGGGCATCAGGCTTTAGTATCCTGTGAATACAGGAGAGAGATATCTACGGTTGCTTCTCCTCCTGTCTCTATTTACTCCCTGCTCACTAGCCCCCCACCCAGGTTATTAGTATGTTTCCTGTTCTTTTATTAGACTTTTATTGTTTCATTGTATTTTCTGCAGCAGGACTGCTATCTTCATAATCTTACACATCAGAAGTTGCACAATACAATTATCAGTCACGTGCATGTTGTTGAGCACCTGACAATACGGGGTTCATTCCCCTTACTCTACATATTAATTATGACATGAACCATCTTTTATTTCTGTTGGCTTCTCCCTTTTTGATTTAAGGCACTCTAAGGGTTAAAATACCCATTAGAGCCTTATCACACAATAAATAATTTTTTAATCAAACCATGGGGTATATAATCAGCAAGGGGAAGCCCTCCCATTATCCCTGATGAAGCCAATCACATTGGTGAAATGCATTGGAGGAGGAGCGTACTTAGGGTCACGATCCAATCCACTAACAGAGCAAGCACTAACTGAGTTTTAAAAAGTAAAAAGAATGGGCTCTGCTGATGTAGAAAATGAGGCTGGCAGTAGGTATAAGATTAAACTTCTTTATTAGGCATAATAGCCAAAAATGAGAGTAGCACAAATCCTCGGACGCGTTTCCCGCCTCGTTGGGCGCTTTATCCAACGAGGCGGGAAACACGTGAAAGGATTTGTGCTACTCTCATTTTTGGCTATTATGCCTAATAAAGAAGTTTAATCTTATACCTACTGCCAGCCTCATTTTCTACATCAGTGGTGCCCGTTCCTTTTCCTTTTTCAACTCTATTCATTATCAGTTTGGAAGCATGCCTTGGGACAGACGACCAAGAAGTTAGTATACCTTCCTGGTATGTTTAATGGACTTTATTTGCTACATGGACTTTATTTGCGTGCGTGCATACTGATACCATGAAACCACGCATCCTGGGTGTGCATCACGGAAGGCTTGTTGAGGTGAAGAGACGGACTGTGACTGCCAGGTTGGCGAATCCTCACAGTAGTGCAGTAAAGATTGGCATGCCAGCCCATCCCTACCTCCCCCCACCCTTCACCCTTCAACACCTGATGGAGAAGATCTACGGACTTTGTGGAAGAGTACAAGTTTGTTTAACATCTATCATTGGCACATCGGCAGCAGCCACATTTATCAGGCATTTACAGATCCAATGTGATCATTCTTCCTGTAATTATACAGGTTAATAAGAATTTGAACCCAGGGAGGGTTAGGACCTGCTACGATCATGCCTTGAAAGTGGCAGCAGGATTAAGACGCTTTGGCCAAAGGGTTAAACTAAATGACCCTTTTTTCAAGAGAATATATAGGTATTGCACTGTGTATTTTTGTCACATTGGAAGTAGCTTTGGGCATCTGTCTGTTTTTTGTTGTATACATTTAGCCACACCCACTAGCACTCCTTTTGACACGTATATACATATAGATATTATGTGGTAATGGTAGGGGTTTCTCAGAGCTTGTTGGGTATCTTTTGAATTATTATCTGTCTTAGAGGTAAGAAGCCTCTATCAGTATTGTAGTATATGTTTGTTTTTTCTATAGACAAATGTTTATTTTCATTTTTAAGGTGGAAAAAAAATGAATAAATAACTAAAAACGTTCCAACACTCCCTGATATGACAAACCAGCATATACAGAAGCAACCCAGCTAGATGTTCTTTATTTAAAAAAAAAAAACATCATATATATATATATATAATTATCCTGATCAAGTTAGATAAGAGTTTGTGGAATATAAAAACCTGACACATTGTCAGGTGCTCAACTGCACAATCAAGCGCTATTCAACTTCCAAGAAAATGAATATCTACTGTGTTTTTGCTTTCACCTGTAATAAAATTGAACATCACACATGGTAACACACAAGGATAAAGACCACAAATTATAATCAGCTTGTATTCAAGAGTTTAAATGGTACTTTTAGGAAGGGAACAATAGGAAACTACAGTACAATTCAGTCTTATATGCTCAGCCAGGAGTAGAAGATATTTTACATTTTAGTGTATGTATTGCACATATTCATATGTATGCATACAAAATAGCCACTTTACAGGAACACTCTGATTTCTTTTCAAGTTACCCATTCTCATTAGATCTGGCCTGATTCTGTTGAACAATGTTTTCTAAAGAGTTTTCTAAAATATTATATGCATATCTATGTAGCCCCCTTTCCCTGTGCTAAGGGAAACTATACGTGCTGCTATACCTGTTTGCTCACAAGAGGCCTAAGCCTCCGCCACTGGGAGCCTGGGGTGAGCTCTTTCTCCTTGCAGTGCAGCGCCTCCACCTATGAGGGATTCCAGTGTTGGCGGGATAGCCCCTCACAGGAACCAACACACTGAAATATTAATACACCACACCAAGTATATAACTAAGCTTACTATACATAACCCTGCACACATATGACACAGAATAACTGTATCCACAGATAACCCCAATGACCCAACACTTGGCAGTTCCCGCAAATTACTGAGCGTGCCGTGGCACCAATACCTCTGGTGCCCTGTCCCAGCAAGTCCCCACCCAAATGTGAGGTAGCGCTATTCCCTATGGATGTAGGTGCACGTTTGGTACCTGCCTGGGTACTCCAGTACCCAGGTGCTGCTTGTTTCGATGGGTTGGAGTGTGTACCACATAGCAGGACCTCAAACACAAATCCCCTCTCTCCTAAGGTTCCTGATCCACCTCGTGGGGAGAGCTCCAACTGGAGTGTCACACCTGAATGTTTCTAGGTTCTGTGGCCTGGTCCCAGGCCACAGTGCACCGTGTGGCCATCCGGTCACCGGTGCAACAGTACTACTATATTACTAAGTGTAGTGTCTCTATCTGGGGCCTTCCCTAGAACACTGTTTCTGCTATGGTTCAGGGCCTAACTGGGGCATAGGGGCAGAGCTCTGGCATAGTCCAGGGGCTACGGGCACCATGGATGTATCTGTCCTCTCTGCTGCTCCTGCTTGATTGACTTCATGAGCTCTCGGCCCGTGGAGGACATCCTGTTCCTCCTGCTGCCAGAGTCCCATTGGCTTGGACAGTCCCATGTGGCATTTCCCTCTTACTTGAAGATTCTGGGACATGTAGTCCCTGCTGCTGCATCTGCGGAACCAGCCTAAGATGGCCACCGCAATCTACACACTGCACACCTCTCCATTCTGCGCATGCGTTATGCTCAAAATGGTCGCCTCCACCTCCCGATTGCACAGAGCTCCGGCCTTCTAACCGGCAGCTTCCCCGCACCGGAGGCAAAATAGGGGGCTCTGCTACATCTATTATTAATTAAATTGTAATATTTTAAATGTAATAAAGACTAAACAAAACTCAAGTATCTGGTATTGATATTGTTACTAAAACTTTTAACTACACAATGATGGATTTTTATCTAATGGAACCACACGAATTTTCAGATCCATAGGAACAAAGGGTATTCACCAGCCTTTTTACCACCAGCTAACCAATCTGAGTGCTGAGAAACAGGCTCTTACACTGTACCAAGTGAAGAGAATCAAAGCCACCATCTTCACTGGAACAACTCCACAGAGTTATGTTAAGGTTCTTAACATGATATTAAACTTAGTTAGTGTTATAGAAATGAGTGTTTGGAGAGGTACAGTATGTAAGTAAATTCTACAGGGAGGTCAACCTTGATGATTTGCTCCAGAGAATTTATTCTATATATGACGCAAAGGCCATTGCCTATTAAAATAAATGAGGATATTCAGTTGAAAGAAAGTCCAATGAGGAATCCCGGGGCTCAGAGTGATCAGACAAATAGGGGAGAGATTAATGAGGTCTCCCCTCAAAACACACGCACACACACATACACACACAACTATAAATCAATATTGAAGGAACTGATCAAGTCCATAGAACATTATAGGGAGATTCAATTTAGGGAGGTTCAGAAAGGATAATATGGTAAATGAGATATAGAGATGGTGCCTACCTGGTTCGCTCCCAATAAGAGCCTGCAGCCTCCAGGAAAATAAATTGACGCTCAATTCTCTGGTCTTTTAAATCCAAAAAGCACCTGGCCTATTCCCCCAAATGTTTAACTGCACTCCAGTTTCGTCGGGCTGGGGATTCAGTATAGATGCATAGGTTGTGATGTACCTATTCTCCTTCTCAGTCCAGAAAAGATCAGAATCCTGCGGTGTGCTGTCTGTGAAGCTGCATGCAGGAAAAAGAAACAAACTGCGATGCACTATCAATGAAGTGAGGGTGACTATAAAATATATATGAATTTAAAAAAGTTTCATTTTAGAAGGGACTATAAAGCACACTATGCACGAAACATATCGGTCTTATTGCTCATGACCCAATAAACTTTTTTCATTCATATATATTTTTTAGTCACCCCATCTCTTCATTGGTGGTGCGGCGCAGGTTTTTTCCCCCCCGATATTCCAATTGAAAACTGTCTAATTGTTCACTTTGGACACAAAAATCTAGTATGGGTAAAGATCCTGGCTACACAAGAAACCCGCAATTGCACTCAATGAAGACAACCACAGGTGGGACTAAAATATATTCCCAAACTTGTAGCCTACTGTGCCAAGCGACGCAAAACAGAAAAGCTTTATTAGAACATAATAGGGGACATAAGCAGGGAGTGTAGGGTATAAACACAAGTGTATTAAAATTAGGTGGTGGTAACACGGAGTACATAGGGGTAAAAGGCTCCTCTAAAGCCCAAACATGGAAACCTCCCATATAAGAGAGAAAATATCTCAAAAAAATATAGTGTCATGTATGGAGATTCCTAAATAGGAGCTCCTATTGGTAAACTGTATAGACGCTGATTACTCTCATTCACACTAGCAGTATATCAAGCAACTCCCACATTGGTAAGAGAGCTCACATAGTGTAGCAATTCATGTGTGTTGCAAGCTGACCCGGATGACTGAAATCCCTGCTGGAGTGTATACTCACCAAAGAAACAGTGTGTACAATGTATACACAATGATAGTATATTCGGTAACACTCTCAAGTAAGGCAGGGAAAATAGTGCTGCTGGTATATACACATAGCAATTAAACACTTAGAGTAGTCTATTCCCTGAGTTCAATCTTACTGCAAAAAAACCCTCGGATATCGCAGGATGATACAGATCAATGGGTCATACGTATATAGCATTGCTGTATACACATAGCATACACATAGCCAAATAAGCAAGTAAGTAATAATATACTGTGTCAGCGCTTGATACTACCAGTACAGCCGGGGGAGTGTGGATCTATGGATCTACAATATATCAGGGCCTATATCACCAGGCAATATTGAGTCTTCTACCTACCTGGTACCATCAGAACAATGGCGGAGACTTATCTTTTTTCCAAGGATAACATCACACCCTACACTTACGCAGCATTCAATGTATTGCTGTGTGTGTGTATTTAGTGTATATGGCACCTCAATTTGCACCCACACCACCCCCAACTCCCCCCCCCTCCTTCCTCTCCCCCCCATCTCCCCCTTCTTTTAACCCCCTTGTGTTCACCAAGTACCTTATATGCACAATTTCTAATATACTGTGTTCATGATACTTGAGTAGATACTATATTCATATAATTATTTAAGAAACACAACAATTATGGGGTACATGTACATCCCTCTCTTTTTATTGCAGATTTGTAAGTGTAACGATTTGGCAACACAGCACTAATGTGATACAGTACCTGGTTTTCTGGGGAAAAAGGCTTCCACATTACCAGAAATTTATTAGGATTGTAGGTTACATCCAATCCAACACAAAAGCAGCCTAGCTACAAACAGACTTTCTCTTTAAGGCTTTAACATTAGAGTCTCTATCAATATAGAGCTCAGACCGAGTTAAGCAATAGGGACTCATCTCTTAGCCCCCTCCTATTGTGAGGTAGGGTATTTAAGGAAGGTGTGGATAAGACTTACTACCACATGTGCCCTGACGAAGCGTAATTTATTACGCGAAACGGATCATCGGATTTATATGAATTCACTCTACTGACGTCGGTGGTGATGACCCGCTGTATTAGGAGCTCTGGTGTACCGAGAATATCAACACTCCCCCGGCTGTACTGGTTGTATCAAGCACCGACACAGTATATTATTACTTACCTGCCCATTTAGCTATGTGTATGCTATGTGTATACAGCAATGCTATATACGTATGACCCATTGATCTGTATCATCCTGCGATATCCGAGGGGGTTTTTGCAGTAAGATTGAACTCAGGGAATAGACTACTCTAAGTGTTTAATTGCTATGTGTATACACCAGCAGCACTATTTTCCCTGCCTTACTTGAGAGTGTTACCGAATATACTACCATTGTGTATACATTGTACTACACTGTTTCTTTGGTGAGTTTACACTCCAGCAGGGATTTGAGTCATCCGGGTCAACTTGCAACACACATGTATGTATGTATGTATGTCTTTATTTGTATAGCGCCATAAAATGTACATAGCGCTTCACAGTAGTAATACATGTCATATAAATAACAAATATAAATAACACATCATGGGAATAAGTGCTTCAGACATACTGTAAAAGTAACATTAAGGAAGGAGTCCCTGCTTACAATCTAATTGGTAGGTAGGGAGAACATACAGAGACAGTAGGAGGGAATACTAGTAAGTGCGTCTGCAGGAGGCCAAGCTTTGTGTCATGTGTCCATGATTATCCAGTGCTACTCATATGCTTCTTTAAGCAGATGTGTCTTAAGGTGGGTCTTAAAGGTGGATAGCGAGGGGGCTAGTCGGGTATTGAGGGGAAGAGCATTCCAGAGGTGTGGGGCAGAAAGTGAGAAAGGTTTAAGGCGGGAGAGAGCTTTAGATACAAAGGGGGTAGAAAGAAGACATCCTTGAGAAGAACGCAAGAGTCGTGATGGTGCATAGCGAGAAATTAGGGCTGAGATGTAATGAGGGGCAGAAGAATGTAAAGCTTTAAAAGTGAGCAGTAGAATTGAGTGTGAGATACGCGATTTAATCGGAAGCCAGGAGAGGGATTTCAGCAGGGGAGACGCTGAGACAGATTTAGGAAAGAGTAGAGTGATTCTGGCAGCAGTGTTTAGGATAGATTGTAGGGGAGACAGGTGAGAGGTAGGAAGGCCGGACAGCAGGAGGTTGCAGTAATCGAGACGTGAGAGAATGAGGGCCTGAGTCAGAGTTTTTGCAGTTGAGTAACAGAGGAAAGGGCGTATCTTTGTGATATTGCGGAGGAAAAAGCGACAAGTTTTAGAAACGTTTTGAATATGAGAGGAGAATGAGAGAGAGGAATCAAGTGTGACCCCTAGGCAGCGTGCTTGGGCTACTGGGTGAATGATCGTATTTCCAATAGCAATGTGGAAGGATGTAGTAGGGCCAGGTTTGGGAGGAAGTATAAGGAGCTCTGTTTTTGCCATGTTAAGTTTCAGTCGGCGGATGGCCATCCAGGATGATATTCCAGAGAGGCATTCAGAAACTTTGGTCTGTATAGCAGGTGTAAGGTCAGGGGTTGAAAGGTAAATTTGTGTGTCGTCAGCATAGAGGTGATATTTAAACCCAAAAGATGTGATTAGGTCACCTAGAGAGAGTGTGTAGAGAGAAAAGAGAAGGGGTCCCAGGACAGAGCCCTGGGGTACCCCCACAGAGAGATCAATAGAGGAGGAGGAGGTGTTAGCAAAAGAGACACTGAAGGTACGATGGGAGAGGTAAGAGGAGATCCAGGATAAAGCTTTGTTCCGAATACCAAGAGTATGGAGAATGTGAAGGAGAAGAGGGTGGTCCACGGTGTCGAATGCTGCAGAGAGGTCGAGTAATATGAGCAGAGTGTAATGACCTCTGTCTTTGGCAGCGTGGAGGTCGTCAGTTATTTTAGTGAGGGCTGTTTCAGTAGAGTGAGCAGTGCGGAAGCCAGATTGTAGAGGGTCTAGTACAGAATAGGTGTTGAGAAAGTGTAGCAATCGAGAGAATACAAGACGTTCAAGGAGTTTGGAGGCAAAAGGCAGGAGGGAGACAGGTCGGTAGTTAGAAGGACAGGTAGGGTCAAGCTTGCTGTTTTTGAGTAATGGTATAACGGTTGCATGCTTGAAGGATGAAGGAAAGGTACCAGAGTAGAGGGAAGAGTTAAAGATCTGTGTGAGCATAGGGATTATAGAAGGAGCAAGAGGTTTTAGGAGATGGGAGGGAATGGGGTCAAGAGGGCAAGTGGTAGAGGGCGAAGAGGAGATCAGCAGTGATACATCCTCCTCCGAGATAGCAGAAAAAGAGTCAAGAAAGACAGGAGGAGAGTTGGGAAGCATTGTGGGATGGGAGGAGGCAACAGATGGGATGTTCTGCCGTATGGACTCCACCTTTTTCTTAAAAAAATCAGCAAAGTCCTGAGGTGAGATGGATGAAGAAGAGGAGGCAGCTGAGGGTGGTCTGAGTAGAGAGTCAAAGACAGAAAAGAGACGGCGTGAGTTAGACTTGTGTGTGTTGATTAGTGATGAAAAGTAGGTTTGTTTAGCCTGAAAGAGGGCAGAGTTGAAACAGGATAGCATAAATTTGTAGTGAATGAAGTCTGCGAGCGTATGAGATTTCCTCCAGAGGCGTTCAGAGGAACGAGTGGAGGAACGCAGCATGCGTGTGTGGGAGTTTAGCCAGGGTCTGGGGTTAGAAGGGCGAGGACGGCAGAGAGAAAGTGGGGCATGAAGATCAAGAGAGGAAGATAAGGCAGAGTTGTAGTTCCTGACCAGGTTGTCAGGGTCTGAAGCGGAACTGAGAGAGGAGAGGGAGGAGCGTAATGTGGAATCAAGAGCTGGTAGGTTAATAGAGTGCAGGTTTCTGCAAAAACGAGGGCGAGATGGAGATGGAGATGGAGAGAGAGAAAATGAGATGAGGTGATGGTCAGAGAGAGGAAAAGGGGAAATGGAGAAGTCGGAGAGAGAGAAGTTTTTAGTGAAAACCAGGTCTAAGTAGTGGCCATCCTTGTGGGTGCTGGCTGCAGTCCACTGTTGAAGGCCAAAAGAAGAGGTTAGAGAAAGAAAGCGGGAAGCCCAAGGGAGAGAGGGGTCATCAATGTGGCAATTGAAGTCCCCAAGGAGAAGAACAGGGGAGTCTGAGGAGAGAAAGAAAGAGAGCCAGGATTCAAAGTGAGAGAGAAAGGCAGAAGGGGGATGAGTAGAGGAAGGTGGGCGATAGATGACCGCCACATGGACCGGGAGAGGAGAGAAGATCTGGACTGTGTGAGCCTCGAAGGAGGGAAAAGCAAGAGAGGGGGGAATAGAAACTGTTCTGTAACGGCAGAGAGAGGAGAGCAGGAGCCCCACGCCTCCACCCCTGCCATCAGGGCGTGGAGTGTGGGAGAAGGAAAGGCCACCATAGGAGAGGGCAGCTTCCAGAGCAGAGTCAGACTGAGTGAGCCAGGTCTCAGTTATAGCAAAGAGAAGCAGGGAGTGAGAGAGAAAGAAGTCATGCACAGAGAGGAACTTGTTAGAGAGGGAGCGAGCATTCCAAAGTGCACAGGAGAAAGGGAGAGAGGAGGGAGGGTGGCAGGGGATGGGTATGAGGTTAGAGGGGTTGACACCAGAAGGAGTAGAGATTGCATTTGGCAGGCGAGGACGAGAGCAAGTAGAAATAAGGCAGGGACCAGGATTGGGAGAGATATCCCCAGAAGCAAGGAGGAGAAGCATGGACAGAAAGAGAATGTGTGAGGATGATTTGTAGGGGTGTGTTTCAGTGCAGGCGGCATAACTGTGTGGTGACAGAGGGCGCAGGTAAGAGAGGAGTTCATGTGAACTGAGAAGTGGTGAAGTAAGGAGAGATGGCGAAATATGAATAGAGTTAGAGACATGAGGCTGGTGGAAGGAAGTGCATAATTTGAAAATAAGTGAGGTTACAGTAAATATAAAAAGTAAAGGTGGCATCACAGCAATAGTAATGTGTTGAGATGTGCAGTGTGGGATGATAACCTTCTTTCCAGCGTAGTTCAAATGCAGGAATCAGAAGCAGTAGAGTGTGTCCACTTTTTCCACTTCTTTTTGAACTTCCTTTTTTAAACTTCCACTACTTGAAAGATTTCTACTTAAAAGCATTTCTGCTTAAGAGCAAAGGCTGCAAGCAGCAATGGCTGTTGTAAGTTTACTGTTGTAAGTTTACACATGAATTGCTACACTATGTGAGCACTCTTACCAATGTGGGAGTTGCTTGATATACTGCTATTGTGAATGAGAGTAATCAGCGTATATACAGTTTACCAATAGGAGCTCCTATTTAGGAACCTCAGTGTACCTCTCTGGATATATTCCATACATGACACTATTTTTTGAGATATTTTCTCTCTTATATGCGAGGTTTCCATGTTTGGGCTTTAGAGGAGCCTTTTACCTCTATGTACTCCGTGTCACCACTACCTAATTTTAAATGCACTTGTGTTTATACCCTACACTCCCTGCTTATGTCCCCTATTATGTTCTAATAAAGCTTTTTTGTTTTGCGTCACTTGGCACAGTAGGCTACAAGTTTGGGAATATATTTTGGTCCCACCTATGGTTATCTTTATTTAGTGCAATTGTGGGTTTCTTATCTAGCCAGGATCTTTACCCTGACTAGATTTTTGTGTCTTCATTTCCCCTACACTATGCACCATGGAATTTTATGCTACTTATTGTATATTTGGGAGAGCGATAAGCATTCTGTGTGTTTTCATGTTATTGGTAGAAGTAATTCATTCTTTACACTCATCAGCTCCCTGTTGGACATTTATGATCCAATGAGTCACCAGATATATAATACCTTTAGGTATCTATCGCTACACTATATATTTCTGCAATTAGTAACATAAGTGGTTTTCTATCGTCTAGACCAGACCCTAGTGACTGGAAAAATTAGGCCTCTTCTGTTTTCTCTCTGGAAAAGAGATTGACAATTGAGACCACAATAGACGATATTAAAGGCTATTTTTTGAAACTTAATAAAACATATAAACAACAAAGAAGGTTATGGTAGGAGATTACAAGCCTGGAAAAGTATGTGACATCAGATCTGGTCCCCCGAGGTTTAAGATTAAATCTACCCGCCTCACACAATAACTTGGATGAGGTATTTAATAAAGCTTGGGAAAATATACTCATCAGGTGTTCACTTGATCTTATGAAACTCTTAATAGAGTATGACAATAAGAAACTACTCAAGGTTAACGAGGAAATAGATGCACTTCTAGCAGAGACAAAGAAATGGAGTGATGATACAGAATTCAAAAATCTTGAAAAACGTCTCAAAATAAATATTGAGTAATTAACATCTGAAATTAAAAGTAGAAAACAAAGTAATTTCATAAGAGACTCCACAGATTTTAAAGAAGGGAATATCTTTAAATATAAGAATAAACAGACAAGAATACCCTAGTGTAGAACATATGAGTCTGATGCAGATTGGGAAACATCGGCCAGTGATAGTGAACGGGACCCCTCTACAAGTGGGATAGGGAGAGGGTGGCGCCACTACGATTCCTCATATAACACCAACCCTGACAACTCTGACTCTTTTTTAGAAGAGACTGGTATTCCAACAGACCAACCCGTAAGAAAAAGACCAGACGGGGAAAGGTATGATTCACTAAGGGACAGAGAAATATGGAGTTATCGAGGACAGAGACCATGGAAGGGTCAACCAAGAGGGACACAGAGAAGAGGACGCAGGTAGTCAATCTCTCAAATAAAATCCTGATCTCCGCCCATATTAGTGTACTATCAAAGGGTCTTTCCTTCTCACCTACGAATCACCTTGATGTTATTGAATGCATTAAAGACGTGCATCTATTCTCATGGAAACTGTTGTTACATAAATTCTTTGCAAGACGCCAAAGAAATCAATACCGTAATACACCTTTTGAACAATTTGATATAGCGGATTTTTCTTGTCTAAGAGCTATGAATAGTCTTGTAGAAGAAAGTGATAAGGAACCAGGGGAGGGACCATTCACTGAATTAAGGAATCAATCCAAATTCACTCCACCAGTGGAGACAAGCACAAACGTTGATGTGTTTTCAAAACTAGTCACGGCAGATATTAAGAAATTATTCCAATACACTAGCTCCAATAATTTGACCTTGTCAGTACGCACTGCCCTTAGAGATCTACAACAGGATACTACTAATATTATCAAACCCTCGGATAAAGGGGGTAACGTTGTAATCCTAGACAAAGAAGCATATCAGAACGAATGTGCTCGCCTCCTAAGTGACCAAAAATGTTACACTATCCTTACTAATGATCCTACCACCATTTTCTCTACAGAGTTGAAACAAATACTGATGGAAGGACTAAGGAATAAAGTCATCACACAACAAGAGTTTGATTTTGTGTTGATTAAGAACCCCCAGATAGCTACATTTTATCATCTTCCAAAACTACATAGAGGCAAAGCCCCCCTCCAGGGAGACCGATTGTCTCGGGGATCAACAACTTGACATGTCACGCTAGTAAGTACTTAGACGTTGTTCTACGCCCTTTTTTAACTCACTCCCCTCTTTCCTCAAGGACACAAAGGATGTTTTGTTGAGGTTAGAGGGAATAACTGTTCAACATGAAACCTTATTGGTGGGTCTAGATGTAGAGGGACTGTATACTAGTATTCCACACGACTATGGTATACAGTCCATATCTCACTTTCTCAGGTCAAGAGGTAGAGATTTGGAACAGCACAATAATTTTATTGTGCAGTTGTTACGGTTTGTTCTTACAAAAATCTTCTTCCTATTCAACCACAGAATATATCATCAAATCCAGGGCACCGCAATGGGGACCACGTGTGCTCCCACCTACGCCAATTTATACCTTGGCTTCAGTGATGCTGTGGACAAATTCACGGGCCACATTGAACTATGGGCCCATTATATTGATGACGTCATAATGCTGTGGAGTGGTTCTGAGACTTTATTGAGTGAATTTGTGGGTATATTGAACGCAAACAACCACAACCTCAGACTAACTTATGAGGTAGAAAAGTACAAAATTAACTTCTTAGACCTGACAATAAGTAAAAAAGATGACGGGAGCATAGAAACTACCATCCTTCGACAGGCTATGTCCACCAATAGCCTGCTGGTAGCAGACAGTCACCACCCTAAACACATGGTGACCAGTACTCCAACAGGACAGTTTCAGAGGTTGCGACGTAACTGTTCCAGTATGGATGAGTTTGACTGCCAGGCCAAGGATATGACTAAACATTTTTTGGAGAGAGGACATAGTAGGGGGTCCATAAAAAGAGCCTATAAAAAAGCTAGAATGGTCCCTAGGGAACACCTATTAGTCACCGACAAAGTCCAGGTCGTAACAATGATAACCACATCATAAGATACATTGGCACATACAGTAGCCAATGGAACAACATTAGAAAAATATTTTCTAAACACTGGCATGTGCTAATGGAAGATGGTGATCTTAAACAGGTTCTCAAAGCAAGTCCTACAATGACTAGCAGACGAGCACGTAACCTCCAAAACACATTAGTACACAGCCACTATCAAGAAGAACAACTGAGAACATGGCTAGGTGATGCAAAGCCAACTGGTTCATTTCCTTGTGGCAGATGCAGAGCATGTACCTACATGCCTAAGACTAAGACCTTTTTGTGCCCCAATTCCAAAACATATTATATCAAGGACTGCATAAATTTCCTCAATACAGGGGTAATTTACCTAATCACTTGTAAATGTGGGAAAAGGTACGTGGGAAAAACCCATAGACAATTAAAAATATGTGTCCTTGAACACATTGGGTCCATCAGGAACAACAAGGATGTACCAGTGGCTAAACATGTCAATGAAGTTCACAATGGTGATTTGACATCAGTAAAAATTTGTGGCATTGAACATGTCCTATGGGGACCAAGGAAGGGGGATTGGGACCGACATTTGATGCAGGTGGAATGTAGAGGGATCTATACCTTACAGACATTATACCCGGAGGGCCTCAATGAGGGGTTCATCTATACACCTTTCCTATGATTACACTGTTTTCATTTTGAAGTGAAGGCAACAACCTACCTGATTGCAGAGGCATTATGTTTCAACATGTGGAATAAGAGTGAAATTACGTACACAAGTGTTGAGGATATTTCACCTTTTAAGTGGGACCCAGGGATTTTACCCTTAAACGAGTCATATACTCTAGTGGAACTGTTTTGACTTATTGAGGCGGTTCCGTTTAAGGGCTCAAACTCCTACACACCAATCATTCAAGCTTGTCGTATGCTAAATGTCTTGTTATATCTGTCTGCATTCCACCTACCCACCCTTATAATCAGTGTGGGTCTTTGTATATATGTGAACATATCCATTGATAGCATTCTGTCTACTAGTGTAATGTCTAGGCACTTAATCCAATTGAACCACACTAATCTATGGATCTACAATATATCAGGGCCTATATCACCAGGCAATATGGAGTCTTCTACCTACCTTGGACCATCAGTACAATGGCGGAGACTTACCTTTTCTCCAAGGATAACATCAAACCCTACACTTACGCAACATTCAATGTATTGCTGCGTGTGTATTTAGTGTATATGGCACCTCAATTTGCACCCACACCACCCCCACCACCCTCTCCTTCCTCTCCCCCCCCATCTCCCCGTCTTTTAACCCCCTTGTGTTCACCAAGTACCTTATATGCACAATTTCTAATATACTGTGTTCATGATACTTGAGTGGATACTATATTCATAGAAAGGGGGGGTGATAGACAGCACTCTGACACAATGACTCAGCAAGGTTGCAGGGTGCACGGAACAGGAAGGGACCCTAATTCCCTTCAGAAGTACTAACAAACCAAGAGATAGTACCAACACTCTCTGTCTCACAGCTATAGATATAGGCGAATACCAGTGTAGGGAATGAATAATTTAATAACACTAATAATAAACTGAAAATCTAGCAACAATAGCCAATACGCCAATGCAAGCATTAATATCACCATAGAGAAAATCAAAAATTAAAGGGGGTAGAGGGGAAAGAAGGAGAAGGGGAAAAAAACATGAAAGAAAAGGAAAAAATCACAAAAATGAAAAAGGAAAGCAAACTAAGGGGGCGACGTTTCGAGGGGTGACCTCTTCATCTGGCCCATTCCCCCTGGTCCCAAAGGGTCCCAGAGGTTCTTCCCTAAGCCTTCCCTCCCCACTGTCAAATAATCCCACACTCAGATAATGATATAAATCTACAGTCTAAAGAGGGCAAATCACATAAGCAGATATCAAATATCAAACAATAAATAAATGCAAGAATATTGTAAAAGACACAGAACATATGCAGATATCAGATGTCAATCAGTGAACAAGTATAAGCAAACCCTCTATCAACAGCTCCTGGTGCCCTGTCGCGTGCTTGGCACAGGAGCTGTTGGAATTATTTGACAGTGGGGAGGGAAGGCTTAGGGAAGTACCTCTGGGACCCTTTGGGACCAGGGGGAATGGGCCAGATGAAGAGGTTACCCCCCGAAATATCGCCCTCCAGTTTGCTTTCCTTTTTCCATTTTTGTGATTTTTTCCTTTTCTTTCATGTTTTTTTCCCCTTCTCCTTCTTTCCCCTCTACCCCCTTTAATTTTTGATTTTCTCTATGGTGATATTAATGCTTGCATTGGCGTATTGGCTATTGTTGCTAGATTTTCAGTTTATTATTAGTGTTATTAAATTATTCATTCCCTACACTGGTATTCGCCTATATCTATAGCTGTGAGACAGAGAGTGCTGGTACTATCTCTTGGTTTACTATACTCATAGAATTCATTACAGAAACACAACAATTATGGGGTACATGTACATCCCTCTCTTTTTATTGCAGATTTTTAAATGTAACGATTTGGCAACACAGCACTAATGTGATACCTGGTTTTCTGGGGAAAAAGGCTTCCACATTACTAGAAATTTATTAGGATTGTAGGTTACATCCAATCCAACACAAAAGCAGCCTAGCTACAAACAGAAAGACTTTCTCTTTAAGGCTTTAACATTAGAGTCTCTATCAATATAGAGCTCAGCCCGAGTTAACCAATAGGGACTCATCTCTTAGCCCCCTACTATTGTGAGGTAGGGTATTTAAGGAAGGTGTGGATAAGACTTACTACCACATCTGCCCTGACGAAGCGTAATTTCTTACGCGAAATGGACCGTCGGTTTTATATGACGTCACTCTACTGACGTCGGTGGTGATGATCCGCTGTATTAGGAGCTCCGGTGTACCGAGGATATCAACACTCCCCCGGCTGTACTGGTAGTATCAAGCGCTGACACAGTATATTATTACTTACCTGCCCATTTAGCTATGTGTATGCTATGTTTATACAGCAATGCTATATACGTATGACCCATTGATCTGTATCATCCTACGATATCCGAGGGGTTTTTTGCAGTAAGATTGAACTCAGGGAATAGACTACTCTAAGTGTTTAATTGCTATGTGTATACACCAGCAGCACTATTTTCCCTGCCTTACTTGAGAGTGTTACTGAATATACTACCATTGTGTATACATCGTACTACACTGTTTCTTTGGTGAGTTTACACTCCAGCAGGGATTTGAGTCATCCGGGTCAGCTTGCAACACACATGAATTGCTAAACTATGTGAGCACTCTTACCAATGTGGGAGTTGCCTGATATACTGCTGGTGTGAAGGAGAGTAATCAGCGTCAATACAGTTTACCAATAGGAGCTCCTATTTAGGAATCTCAGTGTACCTCTGTGGATATATTCCATACATGACACTATTTTTTTGAGATATTTTCTCTCTTATATGCGAGGTTTCCATGTTTGGGCTTTAGAGGAGCCTTTTACCCCTATGTACTCCGTGTCACCACCACCTAATTTTAAATACACTTGTGTTTATACCCTACACTGCCTGCTTATGTCCCCTATTATGTTTTAATAAAGCTTTTTTGTTTTGCCTCGCTTGGCACAGTAGGCTACAAGTTTGGGAATATATTTTGGTCCCACCTATGCTTGTCTTCATTGAGTGCAATTGCGGGTTTCTTGTCTAGCCAGGATCTTTACCCTGACTAGATTTTTGTGTCCTCATTTCTCCTACCCTATGCACCATGGAATTTTATGCTATTTATGGTATTTTTGGAGAGCGATAAGCATTCTGTGTGTTTTTATATAATTGTTCACTTTGCTATATTTCACATTACCCACACAATTTCCCCATGTTCTGCATGTCTCCAGCAACCACAATAAAGCTGCAATGACATCTCTTTATGACATTGCAACTTTCTGAAACTGGTTGACATATTTTATATTTCTGCCTGCCAAAAAAATAAGTTACTTAAACTGGGTGGTCCCAGGAACTATGAGCGTCACAGATGAGCTGTGCAGGACACCCAACATCATCTAAGGTAAAAAAAAAAAAAAAAGGCGTTCCCGGGGAGGAGGAATAATGGATTAATACAAAATATGGATATGTGAAAATGTGGCTATTGTCTAGTAAATGCCTGTTTAATCCAATTCATTGTTAGACCACAGAACAAAGGACTGTAGTCTGCAATTCATGTCAGGGACTGGGCTGACTCTCTTTTTGCTGATCATTACTTTTCATTTCAAGGTTTATTACATTTTTGTGCAGACAAGAAGTGAAGGCTGTAGGCAAAAATAGTTTCTGTTTTAAACTTTTTCAAAGTTAAATCCTGTTCTTTAACATGACCTTTGCACATCCTTTGACAATCTTAAATATGTGTGATTAAGATAGTTCTGTTTTACAGCTGAATCTTTTGTATTTTTTCCTTGTTCCAGTCTTTGAAATATTTCAGCATATGATTTGATGGAACTGAGATTTTTCTTAATTTCCACTATTTTTCATGTTTGCTGTACAATTTAATATTTACAGTGTATATGACCTTAAACCTGTGGTACAGACCAATGTCTTTGAATTTCACTCCGGTAAATCATCCTAAATGATCCTCCACCGACTCAAACTTAACATGACTAAGACAGAGCTCCTCATGCTTCCTCCCAAAGCTGGCCCTACTTTCCCTTTTTACATTACTGTTGGCAGTACTATAATATACCCAGTATCACAAGCACGCTGCTTAGGGGTCACATTTGATTCTTCCATTACACGCTTCTCTCACATTTAAAAGTGTAGCTAAAAGCTGTTGTTTTTTTTCCCTCTGCAATATTCCATAGATACACCCTTTCCTCTGTTGCTCTACAGCTAAAATTTGAACGCAGGTCCTTATTCTCTCGACTATTTTAACCTCCTGCTGTCCAGCCTTCCTGCCTCTCACCTGTCTCCACTTCTCTATATCCTAAACACTGATGCTAGAATAATTTTACTCTCTCCTAACTTGGTCTCATCATCTCTCCATGTGAAATCGCTCTATTGGCTTCCTATCAAATGCCGATTTACACACAAAATTCTCCTCTTCACTTTTAAGGCTTTACACTCTTCTGCCTTTCCTTACTTCTCAGCCCTAAAATCTCGCTATACACCATCGCCATTCTTGCATTCTGCTAAAGGATGACTTCTCTACTCCTTTATCTGAAGCCCTCTCCCGCCTTTAACCTCTCATTTACTGCCCGAGACCTCTGGAATTCCCTTCCCCTCAATATCCGACTAGCGCCTTCTCTATCCACCTTTAAGAACCATCTTAAAACACACCTCCTTCAAAAATCATATGGGTAGCTCCATGGCTGATACTATACACCTCATACATCGACCTTGGCCCTTTGCAGATGCACTTACCAGAAAACCCTCCTACGGTCGCTGTATGCTCTTCATACTTACCACTTCGTTTATAAGTTCTTTGGGGCAGGGACTCCTTTTCCTAATGCTACTTTTAGTTCTGAAGTGCTTATTCCCATTATGTGCTATATTATTATGTCCCATGTATTACTGCTGTGAAGCGCAATGTACATAAATGGCGCTATATAAATAAAGATATACATACAGTAGAGGCAACGTTTATTCTAACATTTGCCGTAAACTAGCCGGGTTACATTCTGGTATGTGCTGGGTATGTGCTGGGTATGTTCTGGGCTAGTTTGAGACACGTTTAAGGCATTTCTGCATTGACTAACGACCCATAGGATTAACACAGCAGGGATCCCTGGCAGTCCAATTCAGTTTGAATGGGACTGCCAGGGACCCCCGCTGTTAATCTGATAGGCCATTAATCAATGCAGAAATGCTGGGGATAGTTTAAGGAAAGTTTAAGGCATGTATTCAGAATGTACCTGGGTGTTTCTTGGGTTTTTTGGGGAATTGCCACTGGTTTTTGTTCGAATAAGAGTTGCCTCTACTGTACAAGTCCTTTGGGGAATTCTGACTTTTATCTGGGCATGTAAATTACACACAGTCTTCTAGGGCAACAATAGAGGAAAGAAACAAGTTTTTTTTTACTTCCAATGCATTTCCCACATAGGATTGCAGCATATAATAAACAAAGCAGAAATAATATCCAAGCTCAACTGAACTCTAACTCTACAGTTTATACCCTATCCGCAGTTGGGTGATTTGCCGACTTACCAACTATATGAACATATGGTATGGTATAAGAAAAAGGTAACCAGCTTTACCTTGCAATATTCAGCTTCGCTTGCTGAGTCTCCAGACATCAGCCTAGCCTCCAGGCTCTTAAGACAGAGAGAACTCATCAGAGACCGCACCAGTTAGCTTTAAATACTGTACCTGCCTTTCTAATGATCAGAGCAGGTGAGAGAGACCAGAGCTCAGCACAAAACCTGACCTGGTTCCTCACCTAGAGTTGTTCTCAAACTGTGGAGTGGAGCAATGGCTCACCCTGCTCTAATGAATGCTCAATCCCAGGAACCCATCAATACAATGTGAAAATACACTTGGGGTCCTGCACATTTATATATAACATTTCCCTGGGGCTCTTATATATATTCTCTATTTCTCTATTTATCAGTGGTGGCTAAGTATTGTCTCAGCCGTGTCTGAGTACACATATATATATATATATATATATATATATATATATATATATATATTTGTGTGTATTTATGTATGTTTGTATGTATATATGCGCCCAAGCATGCAGGAAGTTAAACTAACTAGGTAAGCAGCTAAGGTGTGTCAGTTATCTGTGCTGATTGCAAGGGCTATAAAAAAACAGACATCAGCCTGGCAGAACTGATCCTTACCCCAGAGGGAGCTATGCATTTTGTTTTCATTCCTGTTCTGTTTTGTGCCCTTTTGTTAATACACATATAACTGAGGGAACATCAGGCTCAGCCACCAAGGCCATTAAGACCAGGGCCTGCACCATCTAGAAGTCTGGGAATTCCAAGACCTTGCACCACTGCAGGGAGAACAGCTGCAGCTGCTACCATGCCTGTCAATATAGACCCTTGTTTACTTTACACTCCTGTCTGAGTATCAGTCCTTGGGCAGGAGGGAGAAGAACACAGTAGTGGGGGATGATTTCCGGACACCCTGGGACCCACTACGGCTGGAGGCGCTGACACCAGAGAAAGAACTACAGTGAACAAGAACCTAAGCCTGTCCAAGTATTTACTCTACCGCAGACACCTCAGTATCTACTGCTCCAAACAGGTAGTGCACCACACACACGTAGCATAGGCTGTGCAATCTCCCAATCTCCTAGAGGGGGTGGGGTGGGGGGGGGGAACAGTGCTACACATCATAAGCGAACTCTACGTTTCCTGCCTTAAAATAAGAGAAAAGATCCTCCAAAATGGCTGAGTTGTCACAATACATACATACATATATATTGAAAACGAAAAAATGCCTGCAACTGACCTAATAAATCAAATGTACCTAAATCAGACAAAGTATGCTATAAAGTAAAAAGCTTCTGACGGTGCTGGGGATAATATAAATATGTAAACAAAGAGAGAGAAAAGTATCCCACAAAAAGCACTCAGGTGTACAAAAAGTATATAAATTTTATTAATAAATACATCAAAATGAACACAAAAAGAAAAAAACAATCTCTAGTACCTCCTAAGTAAATTAACAATCAAAATAGTAACCCTAAATAAAACTTGTTCCTTTGTCTGTACTCTCTAAGTACCTCCATGCCTTTAACACACTGTCTCGTGGATTCCTGGCATTCAGCAGCGATTCAGCAGTTCCCATTGTCAGCACATCACAAGCGGCTCTATCATCTGCTCCGGACTCTATTTCTCAGTGGTGGCTAAGTATTGTCTCAGCTGTGTCTGAGTACACCTATTGTACTCCTTATACTTTATTAGGAATTGTACATATGTCTATCAATGAACGGCTGTTATGAACTAACACTTATGGACTGCCTTTACACACGGGCTCATTATATGTGTGGATCATACTCTCTATGTCTGACACACCTACAACACCCCATTTTTTTAATTGCTGTTACTTCATTTGTAACCAGGTTTCACTGTACCCCTGGTGTGTGTATATGTATATATATAAGCCAAATTAGCCATAAGCCATTAGAATACTGGTAGAACAACACAACCCTCACTCTACAGCCAAACAAATATATATATATATATATATATATATATATATATATATATATATATATATATATATATATATATATATATATATATATATATATATATACATTTGTTTGGCTGTAGAGTGAGGGTTGTGTTGTTCTACCAGTATTCTAATTATACCGTCTGGTCTTGTAGGTGGGGTGCTGATTGCGTGCCTCATTGTTACTCATGAAGCCATGCCTGGTGTGGTTACTAGTCTGCCCTCGCTGGCATGCAAGTCCAGGTAAGAGCAGGCAGTGCCAGTACCAATTATGGGCTTTCCCCACACAGGCAGCTTTCCTTGAGTGACAGGGGAGGAGGTGGTACTAGGTCTGTGCTCTGCCTAATCCTAGGTTAAGACCTAGTACCTTCCCCCTACTGTACTTAAGGGAGTTGCAACACCAAATTCATTAGTGTGTCTCTACCATTGAGAGAGACAAGGTATCACACAGGACTGCTGTGTACAGTATATATATATATATATATATATATATATATATATATATATATATATATATATATATATATATTTAAAATCAAGAACAATGAAGTGGCGCTATAGTATGCACCTGAATGTGTGTAATATTGAAAATGGCTGTACAATAATTATGCCCAATAATAGAATGTATCAAAAGCCAGAATATAGTATATGCCTAAATAGTCATAGGATAGCCTATAATATTACATGCACATTCAATATTATAAGATCAATAAAGGAATTAAACAGATATTCAAACCAATCGACGAATTGCTGAAGTAAAGTCCAGTGTCAAAAATGATAGTAAATCCGGACTGTAGCAGATGGCAGCTTCAATGATGATATTGCAACATCAAGAATACCTAAAAGAGAAAAAGAAGCGTAAGATCCATAGTGTGATACTGTATGGAAAAATGTATTAGTACAAAAATAATAAAAAGGACTCTTGGACTTGCACTCACAAGCGGATAGAATAAAACAGCATTTGTGAGATTAAATCTCAATAGCAGTGATGTCACTATCCATGGTAAATAGCAGTTCCAATTGCCAGTTGAATTGTATTCTCAGTCAAGTATGTGTAAGGAATCAGGGAACACGTCCTTTGCGACGTGTTCCCTCCTTCCCTTTGTCTGCACAGACCTCCGCACTGGCATGCGCGCATCCCCACTCTGGTTACAGAGCATGCACGCGTAGCTCTTCTAGTAATGCCACGGAGCTTGGCTCTGCCCCCCGGACACACCGCGCTTCTCTCGCACGCGGCACGCTCACGTAACGTCGTGCACTGCTCCCCAGCTGTGTGGCAACTAATCTCTTGCCACTTGTCTCCTGCAGCCTATTGCGGCTCCCGCTGGGGCCACGCCTCCTGTCTGATTGGTTCCTGCATTCTATTTATACCCTGCTCATGCTCATAGTAATTGCTGAGCATAACTCTTGTGACCTTGTGTTCCTGCGTTCTGTTTTGCCTTGCTACTGCCTTGCTACTACCTTGGTAATGCTTTGCTGCTGTTTCTATGTTGTTTTCTTGTGTACCGACCTGGCTTGATCATAGGACCCCCTCTGGATAAAGACCCCGGCTTGACAATTGGACTCCATCTGGATAAAGACCTCGGCTTGCCTCTGACTGCGCGCAGCTCTCCATCCCAGATCTCGGCTTGCCTCTGACTACCCGCACATCTCCATCCCAGACCTCAGCTTTCGGACAATCTACCACTCTCCTGGGTCCAACCCTATACGACAGCACACGGACACCAACCATTCCACTTGCTCCGCCCCCTTTATCTTGGCAAGTACTCACACTAACCCAATCTCTCCAATCCAGACCTGGCTTTGCTGACTATCTGCCCTCCAGGTGTGGTCCCGCTGCTGTGGGTGCGTGGTCTTGTACATTCCCACCTCAGTACCGGGGTCCCACCTTGTTCGTGTTGAGCGCAAGCATTAGAGTATGATAAATATAGAGCAAGTATGCACAATGCTAATGTCCCAATAGAACCTCAATACTCCGGAATTAAGCTGCAAGGAGCCTGGATACGAACCCACTGGAACTGCTCCACACCACATGCTACCTGTGCCGGGTTGGTGGGGCGTCCTGCCTCCCACTATGGAGAGTGTATCCGAAACACTTTAGGGAATTGCAATTGCGAGCGTGCAGGGACTTCCTCGTAGGCTCGTGGAGGGCTGCCGTGTAGTGACGGCACAGGTAGCTTGTGGTGTGGAGCAGATCCAGCGGGTTCGTATTCAGGCTCCTTGCGGCTTAATTCCATAAAGTATCACGCTATGGAGCTTGCGCTTCTTTTTCTCTCTTTTTTCATATATATATAATGTTATGGAGAAATTAGGAGAACAGTGTGTTTTGTACCACCTTGTGGAATGGGCGAGTAAATAAGACAGACAAGATTTATAACACGGAATGAAAAACAGGCAAATTATTTTTTTAAATAATAATGGCAACAAGGTTGTCCATATAGGCAGCTATTCTCTGTCACAACGATCAAGTACTGTCTTAAAGTCAAACAAAATTGTAAATACTGAATTCCACTTCAACTCTCACATAATTGCAACTTGAAAAGAAATATGTTAAATATAACATCACAAACTGATAAACACTTCCATGTAACAAAGATAGTTTCATTGGCAACAAACATGTCAGAAAGTTGAAGAAAAAAAAACACAAAAAGCATTATTCTCAAGAAGGTCGTGATGTATGAACAGTTTTACTGAGATTGTGGAAAACCTGTTGCCTGGTGAATAATTATCACTGTGACCTAGATATCAAAGTAAAGCTAATGGTTATTGTTACCGTGGTTACCAATTAATTTTCATTTTAAATATTTCATTTCGAGGAAATGGCAGAAGCTAATGATATGAAAATGTAGTACAAGTTGCAAAAAAATACCTTTAATGTTTTGTATCAAGAATCTGGTCGATCAGATATAAAAAAATTTTTATCACTTCCCTTTGCGGAGAGAGAGAGAAAAACACACATTGAAAAAAACACACATGGACAAAAGAAGTAAAAAATAAGCACACCCGACGTGTCCTTGTGGTGATTAAGGGGTCCCAAGGCCACCATTTAAAGCATTATGCCCAGCTCGGGGGCCCCTGAATCATAAAAGGTGACTGTAAAGTGTCAGTTCTTCAACCCAATTGTGGTATATAACTGTGGGTATAATAAAGATGTATGTGGTTTTACTGTTCCAGGAGTGCCAGCCAGTGGGGATGTGCAGGGAGTGTGTTTCATGAGTGATTTTACGGTAACATGTTTGTTAGGGTGTGTTTGGGTAAACGGAGGCCATTGTTGTGAGTTTCCCCGAAACATGTACTCAGGAATCCCCCCAGATTCCTGAGGACATGAGTAACACAGATCACTGGACAAAATCCTCCCTAGAATGCGGTTTGCAGCTCACTGCCAAATCCCCCTGCTTCAGCACAAACCAGGACAGAAAAACCGGGCAGGGAATTGAATTGCATTAAAAGTTCTCGGAATATGCCCAAACCTCAGGCCCCAGTGTGGGTTCAGTACATCTCTCACCAGGGATCAGGTGAAGAGAGTCATAGGTGTTTTAAGTTAAAATGTAGAATGTCAGCTCTTGAGCCCGGGCATTGTGTATGAATTACTGTGACTGTGTAAAAAATACCCCCAACCTACACAGCGCATAAGGGGTTAATGTTTATCCCCACACTCCAGTCAGGTATAAGACTGAGCCGATTTGTTTTATTAAAATAAAAGATTTAAACCACATGAAAGCCGATAGCTAACATTAGTTAGGAGCATCCTAGAAAGATGGTGTTTGGTGTGGGCATTACTGAGATACAATCACATAAAGGGGTTATGTTTTTGAGCATTCATGTTCACCCCCAGTATTAAATGAATGTCCCCTATTATTTTGGTATTTTAAAGTTATAAGAGTAAGGAAATTACCATTATAGACAGGAGATGACACTTAGGGTATGTAATCCTGGGTTTTGAAATGCTTAGCAGGAAACCTCTGCGCTTCAAAGAAATAGAGGTGAGAGCATTTGTTCAAATGGGAGCTTATGGCTACTAGATCAAAGGGTCCATTTGGCCTAGCTAGACTGAGCAGCATTCATTAAGAAAACAGGATGGCATATGCTAAGGGGCCCGTGGCCAGTGGGGGGAAGATGACATTTTTATTGCACATGCTCAGTTACGATACTCAGGCTTTGTGCCAGTTTTTGTAGTGCCTGGCAAACCTTGCAATAGGTGGGATAACTGGTTCCCACGCAGTGATTTGCTGCAGACTGAAAAGATGGGACATGAGGATGTTTTAAAAAGTCATGCAGTCAGTTAAAAAGTTAGTTCCATCAGTTCCATCTAAGAGTCATCTAAGGATTGGGTAATTAATCCTGCATTGGGGGAAATGAACATATTAATTTTGGTGAAAAAACAGGGGTTGCCGCTAGCGCCCCTAGCCAAGGACTGTTACTCAGCTCTTTTTGTGCAGCAACCCCACGTTTGGGAATTTCTGCCTAGAGACGTAATTTCTGTGGATTTTGTTCTGTGGACATTTTATTTCATTTGACCCCATTTTAGTAAGTGTTTATTCGTGATAATTTTGTAATTCAAGCTGTGTGTTCTTTATGTGAATAAAAGCAATTTATTTTATTTCATGCTTTATTCAATCAATGGATCCAGATGGTAAAGTGTTAATAAGCTTGGTCTACCATGACAGTCCTTAATGTCTAGTTGATGTATTTGCTTCACTGGCTCAGTCAATCACCCAAATAAATGCTTATATTGACTTACAGTATGTTTAGTGTAAATGCAAATCTGTAGAGATGGGAGAATTTGTCAAGATACGATGCACGGATTATGCGGATTCTCCTAAATCCGCTATCATTTTTGATCTACACAATAAAAAATAATATGTTTGTAAATATTATCTGTTTGATTCATTCCGTATTTACAAATGCAAAGAATTTTGCCTTTTTTGTTAAAATGGCAAAGATCGGCACAATGCTTTTGCAGGGGGCACTTAACTAATGTGCAAGTCACATTGCTTCAAGTGACTGCATTGTTAAAGCAATTAAGTAAAAATCAATTAAAAAAGTGGCAATTTTTTTGTTAACATTCTTCCATTTTGACAAATCAAAAATGACAATTTAAACTGTATGTATATGTTTGTATAAAAACACCTGTGAAACTTTATAAAATAGCAACATTTCCCAAAAATTCACACAAAAACATCTGAAAAACGTCAAGTTCACACAACTCAATTTCAGTGTATCCTTAGTATATTTTTTTAGTCCAAAACATAGTAGATTTAAATAAATGTTTACCTTCTTTTTATATAATATGAGGTTTTAAAAATGTCAATATTTGTAGTAGTTTAATGTGTATTCTATCAAAATATTACCAGATTGCTGCTGTTTTCCACCTGTTATCGTGCAATTGATAAAGTTACTGTACAGTACATGCTCAACAAACTTTTCTTTACTTTATTTTTGGATGTATCAGCTGCCTTACATTGGACTCGGTTTCCATTGTATTCGTACTGTACCTTTGGTAAACATAACTCAGTAAACTGAGATAACCCGTTGTAATTGAAATTTTCTATAGCTGCCTATAGGATCCGATTACATTGTTATTCTCGGTATAACTGAAACTTTGCTTATACAGTACAAATGACAATAAGTACCAGAGTTTTGGGTCACTCAACAAGTATATCAATAGTCAGACAGACATTTTAAAGTCCTTTAAATAGTTGGACATAATGCAATGCTTTGGGAGATCCATTCATCAGGTGCAAAAACATTTAAGACTCAGATTCTTATTGAAACGTAAAGAGTGTTTTCTGTTTGGATTTCCACTCCCCTGTTTGAACACTGACTATAGCCCCATTTTAAACAAAATTGGAGTGTGCCCACCACCTTTGGATCTTCGAACTTTTACAAAATACATCCAGTCCATGGATACTCCTGATGAAGTCGTAACATATTGTACCACATAATGCATATGTCTGATGCAGCCCTATTAGATCTGTAAAACATGCTGGTGTGAAATTTGCGTTTATACGATCATGCGTCTTGTAATGAATCTCAACTTGTAGCTTTCATCATATGAACACAATTAGCTTCTCACAAAGAAATTAATTTGAACAGGCATCATTACCTGTAATTCTTAACATATCATCTAGTCCAGCAATGATAGGGGGTTAATATTCACCCCGTTTCCATAGAAATCACATACCTAGAAATGTTTCCAACGCTGACTGGGCGGGTCCACCTCTGAAAAAGGTTGATGACGTGAAATGTATTTCAGGAGGTACATGCATGCTGACGTCACGACACAGATGCACAGGGGGTGGGAAATTTTAAATAGTCCGCAAATGTTTGTTACAAATGTAAGCAGAAAAAGATACTGAGAGGATTTACTGTAACTTGATATGGCAATTGTAGCCATGCCTCTTGGCCAGGGCCGTCTTAACAGCATTATAGGCCCCCAGGCAAAGCAGTGCACTGGGCCCTGCCTACACAACCACTCACAGGAATTTCTAACGAGTTAGCGGGAGATTTGAATGTTGAGGCGGGTGATCGGAAAATTAGTGTTACATTTTGGTCTGTGCATAGATGAGCATGGGGCCCCTATGCTCGTGTGGCCCCCGGGCAACTGCCCAGCGTGCCCATGCATTAAGACGGCATTGCTCTAGGCTAATACACAATTTGTGTGCCTATTCCTAGTTAGTTAGGACATGCTGCTTGATCTTAATGCAAATAAGATCAGGAATATGTAGGACATTTTTGCCACCTCACTATTTGTGTACCGTTACATAGTATGCTCCTGGTCTCCCATAGGTTACTATTATCGAAGGTAGTGTTTGTCGGTTCTAACGTATTTACCAACGGCACTATTACCTCTGTGCCGACCATTAGCTGCGGTCCTATGATTTGACAGGCAAAGATAGCTCTTCATTGCTACACCCGGATCATTCGGGTGGATCAGATATACCGTTGGGGGACACGGTGGAGGTACAGTGCATAGGAGCACAATTAACATGTCTTTTTATCCTGCTGACATGCTATACTGCCCCAACAATCACTAATTGTGAATCTGATTAAGCAATGCCAGTCTAAGAGGCTGAAAACTGTAGCTGACTTTGCTGTGTTAGTCCACCACTGATTATATATTCTGGACTACATTTTAAATGAATGTGCATCATTACAATAGTTAGCTACTATTGAATAATTTGTGACCATTATCATTTAGGCTATGTACACACTCTTACAGTTTAACTGCAGTATTTTATCAATTGCACCCATCCATTTACCTCTGATTGAGAGGTTTAGTGGCCCAGGTCTGATTGTACAGTATTTCACCCTGGAGTTTAATTTTACAAAACATATAAGTGATAGTTATAGACCACTATACTATAGGTACTAAGTGCCTGTCCTACCTAACTATATGGGAGCATAGCTCCGTAAGACCCCACTATACTTTGTAGTGGTTGAAATTATCTGCTTTATGTTCATATTTATGTATACGTTTGTATGTACTGTATGTATGTATGTATGTTACGTCTGTGGATTGGCCATAGATTTGTTAAAACCAATTGTAGCGGTGAGGGGGTAACCAGGCTCTTAATAAAGGTTAAGCCCTGTTTTGGTTACCCCTGATCCAAAACAAGGGGTCACGAAGAGTCAGCTCTTGAACTAAGTAACTGTATATGCATAACCTGTAAAATGCGGTAATAAAGTATCGTTATGTTTTTTACCTTTCTAGGGATGCTAGCAAGCAGGGATTGCTAGGGCTTGAGTTTCAAGGGGGGGGGGGGTTTGTGGAGGAATTGTCAGAATGTGCCTAGGTAGTTGGGGTCCGTCTGGGATACATATAGGCACATTGTCCTGGCAATATATCTCCATGAAAAGGCTTGTGCGACTCACCACTAGGGTTCCCTGCTTCAACATAGCCCAGAAAGGTAAATAGGGCAATGGGGTGGAAAGTGTTCCTGTGACTATTAAGGGACCCTAAGTTAACGGGGTGTGGCGGTAAAGGGGTTAACCCAGCATATAATAAAGGTCAAGCCCACTTGGTAAACCCTGACCCGTGTGTTAGGGTCCTAGTTTCACCTCTGGGACCCCGATGTCAAAAATGTATTACTGCAACTGTATACTGATTTTGCGACATCAAAGAATTATGTGATTTTTTTCCTTTCCGGGGATGCTGGGATTGGGAGATTTCAAGGCTGTAAATTTCCAGGTGGGTTTGGTGGAGAAAGTCTTTGCAGAATGCATCTATGTAGCGGGGTTCCGGGTTATGGGATACCCCAAAAGTTGTATACGGAGATTGAGTGATATCCTCTGATACAGCTAAGTGCATTACTCCGCCAACCTCGTACAACGAAAACGCTCTTACGACTCACCGCCAGAGTCCCTGCTGCAGCATCCTCCAGACAAGGTAAATGGGTATGAAGGGGTTAAAAGATATCTGCAGGTATACACAGAGTCCTTAGTATAGCAAGGGGCTCCCCAGTATAGCAGAGGTACCCACATACTGTACATGCCCAGGTATCCTGAGCCTAGAGTAGGGGCTCAGGAAGGTGCTCATGCTAAGGTTATGAAGCTGAGCAGATTTGCAGTGTTTTAAGCGTTTTAAAGTATTTGTCTAATGTGTGCCAATAAGGATGCTCCATGACCTGACACCAGAATACGAACTCCACTTTTTGCACACAGCAGACAGGGCACCACATCTTTTATTAAACGGGAATAGTTTAATATGTATAGATATTGCTGACCTGTATATGAGCTGAGGACTTTCTAAGTCATGGATTCTGGAAGGCACAAATGGTTACCATGCTTGACTCCGCTGTGTCTGTCCAGGGACCATACTTGAAAGTGCTCAGAAATGCCTAGGTGTTAGGCTAGATGGGCCCTGCCATTATTATAGAGCACCCATATCCTGGCCTGACACAGAGAAACCTAACACCCTTTGCTAAACAGCCAGCCGCTGTGCAGCCTCGCACCGTGGGGGCGTGAAGAGGCAGAGGGGGATATTTCATCTGCCCGGGGAAAAGGCTCAGGGGTGGGAAGCCCTATATGAGTGTTTTAGTTTGGTCGCTAGGAGGTTGCTAAGGTTTTTTGATTGGGCTGCAGGTTTTCTGGGACCTGGACACCAGAGGTTTGAAAAGCCCTGACACAGGTCAGATTCGTCAGTTTTAAGAGTTCCATCTAAGAGTTTCATCAATTCCATCTTGTGTGATTCACCTGAGATTCAGTTCCTTTGAGAAGTTCCAGCTCTGAGTAAATCGTATACATTTCTCAGAGGATAAGTGACCAGAATTCAACAGCAAGAGGCCACAGGAAGGAAAAGTGGCCAGGAATTATTTTGCTGTGTGTTTGCAATTACTAACAATTCGTTTTGTTATCACAGTTTCCAAAGTAAGTGTGTTTTTTACTGTATTTTTAGTTGTGTACATAGTTGTGTACGTTCATTAGGTGAATAAACGCAATTTATTTTTATCTCTCTGCTTGCTCAATCAATGGTCCCCGTAATTAAAAGTCTTAATAAGCTGGGTCCACCCAGTTAATGCCCATATTGCCCAGAACCCATATTGGGGTTCATGGGTTCTCCAACCATATATAAGTGTAACGGTGTTTGCCCAGGCCAATCTCATATTGCCCCCCCTATGTGGGCTCTTACCCCTGTTACATGGCATACTAGTGTGGTGGACCTGCTCGCTTACAGGACTCCTGAGTCTCCCGCTTGATGGTATTATGGGGAATGGCATCAGGACTGACTTATGAGGTATTGCTGAGTTATACTCACTCATGGTACAGCGCCTCCATCTCTTCCAGACCCCCCAGCGTAGTAGGGAGGAGTCTCTGAAAGAGAACCTCCATGTGCACCTTCTTCCCAAGTGACTTCACAATCAGGAGAGAAGCGATCTCTTTCTTTGGCATCCTTTATTGTCATCACACATGGACAGCCGCCCATCATAGTGACTGGTCGTCTAGCCACTCATCTCAGGTTGCCAACCCAAAGGAAGTCCCTGACCGTACACTCCCAGGCAAGGGCACTGAAAGCAGGTCTAGCTCTTCCCTTACTCCCTAATGAAGTAAGAGGTATAGTCTTCCACATCACTCCCTTGAGGAAGGGCCACAAACACTGCCAGAGCCCTGACAGGTTGCTGGACAGACTCACCTCACTCAGGTGGTGAGGCACACACCACTAAATAGAGGAAGTGCTGCATTTTATATAGATTCAGTAGGCACCACCCCTGTGTCACTGTGTGTGGAATAAAGGCTAGTAGAAATACTAAGCTTTCAATGTTATACCTCATACCCAGAGACTTCGGAAAGTATTAAAAGTGTGTTTTATTTAATACTGTAATAGTGCTGTTATGTACTGCTGTGCACTGTATATGAGCCGGGACTTTTATAACCAATACCCACACAGACTATCAGGGCTACCAAGTTGGTGTCAGTAATTCTAGTGGACATCAGAGTTCAAAGTAGCCAGAGGATGCCAGAGGTGTGAAAGCTATTTGGGTAGCAGAGAAGGGCTCAAGTACCCACGTCCTGGGAACAATGGCAGTCGTCCGGGCTGCCATTTGTTCTGCCAGACCTGGAGGAGCCTGACCCAGTGGGTGGCATGAGATAGCTAGGGACAGAGGTGACAAATATGCGTATGTCCCTTTGCAATTTCAGATTTCCCACTGACTCGGCTTTCTAGACCGGCTTGCTCTGATTGGCTACTGGGAAAGTTTCCACGCGCTGGTTGGCTGTAGAATTTTGTGAATGAATCTCCAAATACAGCCCAACTCCATTATAGCAAGGTCCTCGGAGACCACCCGATCCGACCGCGCTAATTTAAAAAAAATGGCCGCCGCGTGCCCGATCTGGAGGAGAGAGGAGAGAGGGAAGAGGTGGCCGGCAGCCCTTCATGTCCCCAAGCAGCCATGGTAACTTCTTCTAGCAGCCTCACTTCCCCCAGTAGTCCACACCGATCCGCCCCCCCATCAGCCACGCTCCGATCAATCCCCCCTGCCAGCCCCACTCCAAGCAACCCCCCCAGCCAACTCCACTCCGACCCGCCAGCTCCGCTCCGCCCCCCCGCCAGCCCGCCATCTCTGCTCCAACCCCCCGCCAGAACCACTCCAAGCAACCCCCCAGCCAGCTCCGGTAGCTCCGCTCCGACACCCCCCTCCCGATGCCAGCTCTGCTCCGACACCCCCCCTCCCGATGCCAGCTCCGCTCCGACACTCCCCCCCTCCCGATGCCAGCTCTGCTCCGACACTCCCCCCCTCCCGATGCCAGCTCTGCTCCGACACTCCCCCCCTCCCGATGCCAACACTGCTCTTATCTCAGCAGCCGACACCAAACGTAGGGAGGGAGAGTGGGAGGGGTTTGTGTGGTGTGAGTGTGGTGTAAGTGTGGTGTAAGTGTGGTGTGAGTGGGTGTGGGTGTGTGGTATGAGTGTGGTGTGTGATGTATGTGTGGTGTGTGCAGTGTGCTGTGAGTGTGTGCAGTGTGTGCAGTGTGCTGTGAGAGTGTGCAGTGTGTGCAGTGTGCTGTGAGTGTGTGCAGTGTTCTGTGAGTGTGTGCTGTGAGTGTGTGCAGTGTGCAGTGAGTGTGTGCAGTGTGCTGTGAGTGTGTGCAGTATGCTGTGAGTGTGTGCAGTGTGTGCTTGTGCTGTGAGTGTGTGTAGTGTGCTGTGAGTGTGTGCAGTGTGCAGTGTGCAGTGTGCAGTGTGCAATTTTTTTTTTTTTTAATCTAATTTTTTTGTTTTTTAAATTCGGGTCCATGCTCAAACCGCATTATAAGCAGATCCGCATTATAGCGGATTGCGCTATAACAGGGTTGAGCTCTACTGTAAGAAACCTCTGAGCCAATCAGGTTTGAGATTTCCAGCGTTAAAAGTGCGGGCGGGCTTTTCAAAGATGCTCTTACGCGAAAAGCAGAACAACCGACTTAGATTTCAAGCCAGTAAAGTCTGCTCGCCAGATTCTAAGTCCCGTTTTTAGCGCTCAAGTTCTAATAATCGAACGTAGCATTTGGAGCTGGAGCTACAAGCCAATTTTAGTTCCATGAGTTTGGTACTAAGCCCTGGTCAAAAAAAGTCCACGTTTTCAGAAGAGAAGGGAGCGGTGGCGTGTGGAACTTCACGCCGATTTGGGAGGATTTTGATTTTGAGGATTTTGAGCTAAGTTCCGGTCAGGGTAAAACTCTTATTTAGAATCATGGAGCATGTGAGATTCAGCTCCAAACAGGACGTTAACCATCCAATTTCCAAACATTTCACATTTTGCGACAAGGGAGATGTCAATCACCTACATTTCAAAGGTATTGAGCCTATCCCTCCATTTGTTAGAGGGAGTGATCGTATCAGAAGGTGTGAAAAGAGGGAAGCTTATTGGATTTTTATGTTGAAAACCAAGATCCCACTTGGTTTGAATACCGACTGGGACCTTGGTAATTTCTTATGAACATTATAAACCGTATAGTACATTTATATTACAGTATGCTTGAATATCTCGGTAAGCTCTGACATATTATACTCGAGGATATATATTGATATCTATGTTCCTTCTGATTGGTAACCTGTTTGTCCCTCTATCTTTTCCCTTACTCTTCCACTGATGTTCAACCCCCTTTTCCCCCTCCCGCCCCTCCACACCCCCCGCCCCCCCCCTCTCTTCCTTCACCTTGTTTTTTCCTTTTGTGTCTATATGTATCCTGTTTGGACTTTCTTGATACCGCACTTTGCACATTTTGCAATGAGATAGTGGGTGTATTTCTCTAGTCATAGTTGCAATCACTTGATATAGACATAAACATCTTGTCTTTAGGGGTTACTTATTTCCAAATTACCACATATGAGTTTGGGATTATCTTATCTAAGAGATTTAGTATATAAAAAAAATTCTCCTGTTTTTCATCTTTATAGATGTGCTTATTCATTCAAATTAAATCTGCACCTGTTGTTGATTACAAACCCATGTGTTTATTTGACTCTCGCTCTCGCTTTAGCTCTCACTCCCTCTCTATATATATATTATATATTGTGATGTGCTAAAGCAGGAGGTGTTTGAGGGGAAGGTACATAGGACCCAGCACCTTCCAGGGTGTGTTCCCTTCCCTCTCACCTGAGCCTTAATTAATGAGCTTCAAGGTAAAAGGAAAGACATTTTCCTGCTGCTGTAGTGTTGATCTGAAGACACACATACACAGACAGCCCTGTAAGAGACTGCAAGTGGAAAGCTGCAGGTACAGAGTGTAATGTGGGGAAATAGGTTAGTTCTCCCACTGTGATTTAGGGACTAAGCTGTATACGTCAGAACTCCTGAAAGGAGTTACTTATTTTATTTATATTTTGTGTTATGAATTAATCCTGTTCCTGACTTGTACCTTTGAAATAAACCCTCCTGTGCACAAACGCTAAGTTTCCCTGCCTTTGATCTGGACATAAGATCATACGCTGTGACTGAAACATCACAATATATATAATTTGTTATTAAAAAATATTTGATTTTCAATATACCTTTGATGTATTATTTTCATATATGTATTTATAGATCAATGCTTTTCAATTAATTTTGTTTATAATTAAAAAATATATTAATAGAAAACAAAATTCAAGTTATTTAGTGTGTGTGTGTGTGTGTATATATATATATGTATATATATCTATATATGTATATATATCTATATATAAAATATTAATGGTTATTTTGTATATGTTTTCTACTTGCTGTATACTGGTAGTGCTCAGTTATTTCATTACCTTTCTACTACTGATTACTACCTACAACGGACTCTGCACACTGAAGGACCTCTACAAGGGCAAGGACAAACTCTGGAATCATGTGTTAACCCTTTTTACCACCTTGAGTTATGCAATTAACTCCAAATTATTTATTTTGAGAGGTTTATTATGTCATATTTCTGTGTATCTGGTGATCCAATTGTGACATCACTAGGCACTATTCTTCCCACAAAACACAACCTATAGTATTTATATATCACATTTGTTCTCTGGAAAGGAGGATCTGGACTTAAAATTACTCATCCATACTGATGATATAGCGTGTTGTGTAACAGTGACGTAGTCTTCTACACCTGTATCAAGTCATTCATGGCTGTACATATTTGCACAGCACTTCAAAAAGGAGATAAACCAGAGGAAAAAACAGCACAAGATTTATCTTATTTTAGAGTTCCAGTTCTGTTGGATCGTTAACATTTAAGAATGAAACGTGCTCTAAAGATTGTTAGTGAAATTTAAAGGGCACCACAGTGGATGATACTTAGTAAATATGCTTTGAAATACAGTGAAAGAGCAAAAGTGTGCAGCGCACAGCAATAAGTAGAAAGAGCAGGTCTGGCAAACGAATCCTTTATTGACAAGCCATAAAATAGAGGGCTGCAACCCTTCTACGCATTTCGTGCTAGTGCACTTTATCAAGAAGTGCCATACACGGTGCTAACAAACATTTTAAATACAGCTGACTGCCTTTTTTCGCGCCAAACAGTGACGTTACGAAACGTCACTAGCCAATGAAAATCGCGCCTGTCGCGCATGCATCCCGTGGCTAAGCACTGAAGGACTCCCTGCCCATACCAGCTGTCTCACAGTCTCAGGGAGACACGCCACGCTTGGGAGCTCACCCGATGTAAAGACACACCCCTGGCAGTGGCAAAAGAAACTCCCCAGTCTCGCCTGCGCAGACAAGCAGCTAAGCAAATAAATACTGAGTTCCCCCGTTCTGGCTAAACAAGAAGTGAATATATACCACCATAACAATTATAGCTCCATTCATGACGCTATTGCACGCCAACCCACCAGATGACAAAGCAAATCGTGGAGGTAGTGCTACCAAAGTCACTTCACAGTTGCTATAAAATGATAAGGAATGGAAATAAAAATAAAAGGTAAATAAATACATAGAAAGATATATATACACACACCAAAACGGGGAAATCACATTAGGCAGTCAGTAACACAATATCTTTTTAAAACTACACACACAAAACTATTTATTAATTACTTTATTTATTATTGTTGAGATGGAGGTCATGACAAATATATAAAGCATCTATTTATAAAGCATATTATGTGGAGTGCCCTTGAGGAGATATTAAGCATACATAACTATAGCTCTCATAGCATCACCTATGGTGTACAACTATAGTTATGTATGCTTAATATCTCCTCAAGGACACTCCACATAATATGCTTTATAAATAGATGCTTTATATATTTGTCATGACCTCCATCTCAACAAGGGGGCGCACATTTGTTTTTTTACGGGTATAAGAATACACTTTATACTTTTTAAATTGCTTTTCTAGCTTTTTGTAATTAATAAATTGTTTAATGTGTGTAGTTTTAAAAATATTGTGTTACTGACTACCTAATGTGATTTCCCCGTTTTGGTGTGTGTATATATATCTTTCTATGTATTTATTTACCTTTTATTTTTATTTCCATTCCTTATCATTTTTAAGCAACTGTGAAGTGACTCTGGTAGCACTACCTCCACGATTTGCTTTGTCATCTGGTGGGTTGGCGTGCAATAGCGTCATGAATGGAGCTATAATTGTTATGGTGGTATATATTCACTTCTTGTTTAGCCAGAACGGGGGTACTCAGTATTTATTTGCTTAGCTGCTTGTCTGCGCATGCGCCAGACGGCGAGACTGGGGAGTTTCTTTTGCCACTGCCAGGGGTGTGTCTTTACATCGGGTGAGCTCCCAAGCGGGGCGTGTCTCCCCGAGACTGTGAGACAGCTGGTATGGGCAGGGAGTCCTTCAGTGCTTACCCGCGGGATGCATGCGCGACAGGCGCGATTTTCATTGGCTAGTGACGTTTCGTGACATCACTGTTTGGTGCGAAAAACGGCAGTCAGCTGTATTTAAAATGTTTGTTACACCGTGTATGGCACTTCTTGATAAAGTGCACTAGCACGAAATGCGTAGAAGGGTTGCAGCCCTCTATTTTATGGCTTGTCAATAAAGGATTCGTTTGCCAGACCTGCTCTTTCTACTTATTGCTGTGCGCTGCACACTTTTGCTCTTGGACTCTTTATCCTGCTACAGCTGCACGCTCTGGAAGGGAGGCTCTGGGAGATCTGAGTATTGTGAGTACATGACCTAGGGCTAACCCAATGAGGAAGGGGAGGGTGTCCTTGGGCAACCTACCCCAACCTTCAGGGTAACCTTAGTGCCCCCCTAAAGGTTTAGTACTGTTACTATGTAATAATTATTACCCAGTTTATGCTCCCTTCCACTACAAACACACGGACCAACGCACTTCTGAGCACCATTACATCACCGAAATACAGTGAAACAGTTTAAATAAAATTACAGCGAACACACATGTAATATAAATACGTTAACAAAAAAATTCATATGGTGAAAAGAAGAAAATACAGTAATAGTAAAGAGATTAACTGAATGCAATTTCCAGAAATGTGTAATTCTCTGTGCTACAGATGAAGCGGCCATTATCCGAACATTTCACGATTTGTATTCCTGGGCATACCCAGGTCGTGCCGCATGATTTCTTCAAACTTTCCCGCGTAAAGACACGTGTTTACTAGTGTTTTGAACGGGTGTAGAAAATGGCATTTTAGCGTTGTCTGCAATACCGTCAAGAAACTCAAATGGGCGATCGCGAGTTGTTGTCTTAAAATCTAAAAAGCTACGTGCAATTCAACCTGTCTTTTTTTTCATTGCCATACAGTTCTGTGTGTGTGTGTGTGTGTGTGTGTGTGTGTGTGTGTGTGTGTGTGTGTGTGTGTGTGCTATTTGAAGTTTACCGTTACAAGTTTATACTGTACATGGGAAATAAGTCCTTTCTGAGGCTCCTTAGCCATACACAAACACTCTAACTGTAGAAGATGACAAAAATAATTAAATGTACTGTAGTTGTACAGGATTATAAAGGGAAAAGGAGTAATACAAAAATACAACATTGCCTTTTCTTCCGAATTTAAAATATTTATTCCGTGCATGCGTGTATGGTATGTCAAATTGGAACCTGGTTGAAACGCATATGTGTATCATCACATTTATGCGCATGCGTGTATGTAATTTCCTTACGGAGTCGCTAGAAACTGTACTGTATTTGCTAAACCCAATCTCTATTGATTGAACCACCTGTGCTGAAGCAGGAATATGCTTAAAACCTGCACTGGGGGTTCTTTGAGGACTGGATTTGATAACCACTGTGCTAGACAGTAGTACAGTACTGTTGTTAGTGTTTCTAGATAGTAAAAAACACATTTAATATATTTTAATTTTATTTATTTTATAGATTTATATATTTTGTATATATTGTACAGTACTGTATTCTGTACACTTTATCAATGACACTTTTATATATTGAAATGCCCAAAGAACTTTAGGTATACAGTAGTACTACTGTAAGTGTATAGACAGTAAAAACATGAACATCCAAAAAAGTATATTTAAAGAATAAAAAGTTTTATTTGTACAGGAGAATAAAGGGAAAAAAGAATACAAAAATACAACGTCGCCTCTTCTTCAAAATGTACAATCTTGTCTTTTTTCTTCTTCGTAATGGCGGCTGCTTCCTGGACATCTGGGTCTGGAAAGACAGAGACAATATTCTATATTATCAATTGCACCGTACATTATGGTTAAAGTATGCCTGCATCTTCTATAGAGTTTACAGCATGATCTACTGTATGCCAAGAATAACTGATTTATTGTAATTGGCTAAACATACTGGACTTATTCAACCGGTATTTATTAGTTCTGCTACAGTATACTAAGTGTTGCCCCAACAATTTTATGTTGAACTGGGAAAAATGTTACTGTGTATCCTTGGCTAAAAGGAGCTCTAATCAAATTGTATCCAACAAAATGATGCATGCTAACAATAAGCATTAGGTTTTGCTAGAGGTTTACATTAGGTTTTGTGGGGTTTGGGGGGGAGGGAAGGGATTTTTTATGCATGGATTGGAGCACTGTGTCTTACCTGGCAGTATTGTTGTGAGCGTTTCCTGCACCAAGAGGGGGGGGGGGGGTTCCTGCCAGGTGTCTTCGCCCAGCTCCAGACATGCAAAACAGAAATAGAAAAAAATTATTATACCATGCTGCCAGTACAGTCCATTGTTAAACTGTAAAATTGAAAGAAAAAAAAACATTAAACAATGAAACAATTTAAAACAATCAACTATCTTTTACAGTATTTAGATTAAAAACATCAGTCGTCAAACAATTCGATGGAGCTCCAGGGAAGAGCCCTTTTATGCCTCAAAAGGCAATTGATGCTGTCTCTCATGTTTCTAGCAATACCAGTGATAATATTAAAACAGCGCTTCACTTTTCCATAATTGCGTTCCTTTAATTTGCAGGAAGAGCCTTCTTGTCTTTATTGCCGTAATAATTGACATTGTGGGTCCACTCGCTGTACAGCTCAAAACAAACGCGTGTTCTAAAGATGAACTGGGCATATTTCTGTGGTAAACCAGCACATCTGATCTTGAATTTATCCCGGATGCTCTGGGGCAGTTCTCTCAGCATGTGTAAGGAATCGGGGAAAACGTCCTCCGCGGCATGTTCCCTCCTTACCTGCTGCTCCACAAACCTCTGCGCTTTTTACAGAGCACACGCGCCCACGGAGAACTTTCAATGTTTCTACGGAGATTGGCTTCGCCCCCCCGCTCGCGACGCATGCCCGCCACGTGCGGTGCGCACACGTGACACAAGTGCACCGCTCCATTGCTATTGGGTCAACCTTAATTATCACTTCCACCTGTCTCCTGAACCTTCCAGCCTATCCCTGCCTCTGCAGAGGCTGCTCATTCATTCCACCCCCCTGTCTCATTGTTCACATGACTTTATTTATGCTCATCTGTTCCCTTCATTCTTTGGCTGTGCATAGTTTAGGGTAGCCTTGTGTTTCCACGTCCCTGTTCCTGCTGTGTTTGTGTTGTATCTTGCCATACCATGCTTCTGTCTGATCTCCTGTGTATCGACCTGGCTTGACTGCGGACCCTTCTCTGGATACTGACCCCGGCTTGCCTCTGACCTTCCGTACATCTCCATCCCTGACCACAGCACTCAAACAAAACTACAATCCTACTGGCTCCTACCTTTGACCATGGCACCCCGGACACCGACTACTCTCCTGGCTCCAACCTCTGACCCCGCCAAGTATCAAGACTAATCTATCTTCTCCAATCCCGACCCAGTGACCTTGACTTTCCTCTCTCCAGACGTGCCTCCGCTGCTGTGGGTGGCGCAGTATATACTTTCCCACCTCAGTACCAGGCTCCCGTCTTCTTTGTGGGGAGTGAAAGCATTACAGCATGATGTCTGGGAGCTATACAATCCTGGGTGCTGTAGCAGGTATGCTTCTGGCAGCAGGCGGGGGTAGATGGTCTGGGAGGACGCTTTCCTCCTGTTGGGGCCTTACTTGGGTTGTCATCTCCTCCACCACATGGGCATACATGTATTTTGCAGAACGAAGGGGTGAGAATGGGGGGGGGCCCATGGTGTGTTTGGTGTTGGCACCGTGAAGTTCAAATCCAGGGATTGAGAGGGTGCAAGGGCTGGGAGGGGGGGAGGTTATGCTGTTCCTCCATGGGAGAATAAGGCGCCTCCAGGCAACCCTCCTGCTCCTGTATCGGACATACAGGGGCAGGAACTCCAAGCAAAGAATAGATCCCCATGATGTTCCTCTCAATCTTATGCATACGAATACCTATGCCACCCAAGCAACTATCCATATTCTCCATGGCTGCCAAAAGACGCTCCATCTTGGCCTCCATTTGGTCCCTGTATTGCTCTGTAGAGTTGTCAGTGATGTCGACACCACTGAAAACATTCAGTATGCGGGCAAAAGAGTTGAATCTGGTGCAAGGAGTGCTGGGTGCTGGAGCAGGTAAGCTGGGGGTTTCCAGATGAGCATCAGTGATGATGGGTACTGGCACAGGTAAGCTGGGGGTTTCCGGAGGAGCATCGGAATTGATGGGTGCTGGTGTAGGTACGCTGGGGGTTTCCAGACGTGCATCGGCGTTGCTGGGTGCTGGCACAGATAAGCTGGGGCCCGTCCAAATATGTTTTGTGAAGTTGAGAGTTTTGCCACATTTGCATTCCACAAAAAGGGATTCCTATCTCTGAAGCCGGGGCACAAGCACCCACTGAAGATGTATGTGTATGGTGCAATCTCTAGACATGGACAAGGATGCATAATCATCTTCAAAAGAAAAGAGAAAAAGAAACGGTTCTGCCTTTTATGTTTTTTTTTTTTTTTTTCTTCTTTGGTAGTGAAGTCATTTTGGCCAAATACCCATGAAGGACTTTTCAATAATGAATCGGCCAGGGGAGATGTCGATAAGCTGTTGAATGAATTTTGCTTTATGAGGGTGGTGGGGGGTGCAACTCACTTTGCCAGACCTGGTGTGCAGGATTAGACTGTATACTGTAGTTCAAAGAAATCATTTGAACAGTTTTACAATCAAAGTTCTCACAACAGTACATAAATACCATGGGTGTGTGTCTGAGATATTTCCATAAACCGTATGCAAAGCAGACCAAGCCTAGAAGAAGGTGAAGGTTTTCAATAGTAATAAATTGATAAAATATTAACATGCATCACACAATGTAAAAATGTATTGAATATGAAAACATACAGTAGCATCACAATGCACAAGCAACGTTTTAAAAAAGCGATATTAGAGTTCTATAGAACTTCCTTCTTATCTTTTGCTGCTCAATGTCAAATTTTATTTTCTGGGAAAAAAGGAGTTAATGAATATTGATACTGTATGGCAAGCCTACAGTACACAACTATAGTTTTATTGGGAATTAAAGCAGCAGCAGCAGTTAAAGCAATAGCCTACATGTGTGATTTAAAAAAAAAATAAAACAGTTCTGTACTATGAGAACTTCTGATAGGCTCAGGCTCTTGAGCCATGCCCTCTCCCAGGCAGTCCACCAATTGTATCTACTGTAGCAACTGCTCAGGCAATCATATTGCAGGACTACATTTTCAATAATGCTGAACAAAGCGATTGATTACAGGAGAATGGACCGATCTGTAGCTTACTGTAGCTAATAGCTTGTCTGTGTGCATATTGTTTTGATGCACATACAGTACTGTATTGTTTTTAAAAATATTTATTTTTTTAAACTCCAGCTTGAACTGTAACTGTATAGTGTAGTACAGTATACTGTAGTACTGTACATTATATTTACCTACATTATAAACTTTGCCAAATGGGTGGAGATGAGCCACTGTCACTCCTGTAGTGTGCATTATAGTTGACAGGTGACATCTGGCCTGCTACACCTGTAGTTGACAGCTGATGAAGCTGGTAATCATGTTGGTACACGTAAGCATGCTGGTATGTGTTATCTGGTTGGAAATCAGGCTGGAATTTGTGTGAGTAATCTGGCGGGGATAGGAAGCAAGGGTTGCCATTCATCAGGTTTTCACTGACGGTCGGGCCGTTATTGTAAGCTGGTGCTTGCGCTGGAACATTGCTGGATTGGGATAGAATGGGATATAGTGTGAGGGGTACTTGGTATCTCTTTTCTTGACGAGTCAGCTACCAGGGAGTTAAAAATCTAATACTATTAGGTGAGCGATGAGTCACTATGTTTATGTGGATTGGGATAGACAAATCTTATATGGATTAAACCCTACCTTTCTCCTTTTGTAGTTGCCATGATCAAACATACTGTAAAAATCTGGGATCACACACCAATACCATCTTCTATCTCCCGGTGGAGGGGCAATGCAAAAAAAAGAATGATCGTTAGTCAAGGTTTGTCTTACCGAACGCTTCCACCCACGAACGTCAGGTAAAAATTTGTAAAAATCATAGTTCGAAATGAAATATTCATACATTTCTGATAAGATGGCGACTTTATCTGTTGAAGCATTGATTGCAGAACATATTAAAAATGCATAACTACAGTCAGGTTTTTCATATGTGTACGGTGTATACATGGAGTCCCCAATCCAGTCAACAATGTACAGGGATAAGAATGTAGAAAAAAGCCCACAACATTGTGTCTTAGAGGTTTTTATTATAAAATGCCTAAATTTGATAACGTCTTCAGCGTCTTCAAGGACCAAGTTCGATTCACAATGGACCACTGTGGTACTGTAGACTTGGTTTTTATCTGTTTTTTAAACACCTGCAAATTGACACAGTAGCACAGCACAGTACTATACAGTACACATTCCAATTCATTCATTTCTGCCACCTGGTGGATACGTGAAGAATTGCACCCAAAGAAATCAGAATCCAGATAAATAAAGGCAATCAACCGCGGTAAACACTGGTGTGACTGGTGTGATTGCCGGCATTCACAGCAGCGTTTTTCAGAAGAATGACGCATTGAATACAGCAGAGCTCATGAAAATGGCTCCGTGAAATGTTCGGATAACGGCCACTGCATCTGTAATTTTGCTATTTATTTTTACAAATCAAATTAAAATAAAACTCAGTTTATGGTATGCCTGGCTGGTCTGTAGTGTATTGGAAACAAAAAGGAAAAAAAAACTAATTCATTTTATTTTGATGTTATCCAGAATAACAAAATGTAAAAAAAACCCTGCCTTATATAAACTGTTTAAAAAAAAAAACTGATGTGTTGTCGCTCAACTATTATACTGATGCAGCGGCCGTTATTCGAACACCACGCGGTGTGTAGATCGGAATACCCATTCGATGGCGCGCAATTTGATCTAATAGTGCCGAGTTAAACACGCTGTTTGATTATCGTTTTGTCCGGATTAGAAAATGGCATTTTAGCGTGTTCTGAAATACCGTCAACTCAAGTGGGCAATCGCGAGTTGTTGTCATCAAAATCCAATAGCAATTCTATTTCACTATTAACATGTTGGCTGAAATCGCTGAACTGCCTGCCACGCATGCGCAAATTCCAAAGCCCTTCTACTGTCACATTTCATTCATGTCTGCGATTCTGTAGTCCAGTAGAATCAAATCATTAATAATAGACTTCACTCTTATTGTTTTCTACATGACTTTCCTTGGCTAAGGTGAACTGCTTATTAAAAAAAAATTCTAAATGCCTTTCCGACCAACCATTATATTGTATGTTTTGATATTTTACTGTACGAAGTGATTTTTATTTGAGGGGTGGGTGCCAGCAGATACTGTATGATTAAAGAAAAAAACATGTGTTTTATTACAGTAACATGTTCGCAAATCCGGTCATCCCATCAGCAGGTATTATGGTATAGCTGATTTGTAATGCTGCAGCCCATTAACAGAGTGAACTAGGGTTCGATTCTTGCCTCAGATGTTTTTTTTTCAGATGGGTTTTTTTTTTTTTTTATTATTTTATTTCCACTTTAGTGCAAATAGCCGAGCGGCTTTTTACAGTACACTTGAGTGTGAATAGCAAAGCAGCATCCATTTTCAAATGCTTTGCTTTGTGGTTGCATTTATCTTCCCGAGCCTGCTCTCACCGTTCTGCACCTGTATGTAATTCGCTTTGGTTGGGACCTAGGACCTTCTTCATTATTAATGCGCATGCGTGTATAACTTCCCATTCATTTGGAAGTTAGTTAAAAATATATACTGTACTGTATGCCATGTATTTTTTTTTTTTTTTGGTTATCGCCATGGCTTGCATAGCAAGTATGGCTATTCTGAGATTCAAGTTTTACAAATGCAGTATATATTTTTGGGGGTTATCACCATGGGCTTGCATACTGTAGCAATTATTGATATTATGAGAATCAAACAGTACTGTTGCTTTTTAATTCCACACTAGTCATGTACGTTCTTTCAGAGGTGGGTGGCATACTGTAGTACTGGGTTTTTTTTATTTGGGGGTGTGGGGAAAAAAACATTATTATGACATGTTGACAATATGTCTTTGAACTACAGCTTGGAACTTCATACAGCTAGCACAGCTTACACCCCCTCCCTCCCCCCCGCACGCACACGGCTCGAGGATTTCAACCTATTATCAACACCTCTGACAAACCATGCCACGCATGCGTGCCATAAGCCCTTCAAAGCTTCTTCTATTGTGCTGTGCCAAGTCATCTTGGAGTTCACCGCTTATCAACAACACAACACTATTCTCATTCCCCACAAAACTGTTAATAAGATTACCACTAGTAATAAGATTAACATGTTGTGTGAGATACAGGCCTAGCTAAGAAAGCTCTTCTAAAACTGCTATTGTACAGTACTGTAACAAAACAACTAATACCCTGGCTACATCCCTCTCCAAAAGTCTCTTTCAGTCGCCATCTCAATCCAAGGTCAGGAACATACCTAAAGGGTTTTTTAAATGCGGCTTCTGTAAATGCTGCAAATACGCATTACCCACCAAAAAAGTTTTTACAGTTTCCACTGTCAATAAATTTAGAATTTCAACATTTATTAACTGTCATACGAGCTATGTTGTGTATGTCATACTATGTGGCTGTAATACCAAATATGTTGGCAGGACGATCCGCCCATTGCACATGGGGATATCTGAACACATCAGACTGATCTACAAAAGAGATCTTCTACATCCTGTATCCAAACGTTTTACATCATGCTCACTTGGCGGTTTAAAGAATTTTAGATTCTTTGGCATTGCACATATCCCCATACACATTAGAGGCGGGGATCGACTAAATAGGTTAAACAAAATGGAGTTGCAATGGATTTTTTCTCTATATACTCTTCAGCCACATGGCCTCAATGTTGACTGGGAACTGCAGCATTTTTTGCATGATTAAAATATATTTATGTCCAAATTTATTGTCCATCCCCCCCCCTCCTTTCTCATTTTGTTTCTTTCCACTATTACATGTCATCTTTGCATACAGTGTTACAATGTTGCTGTCACTGTTCACTCATTCCCCATAGAGATGTCCACTTTTATTGTATTCATTATTGGAATCATTATTTATCAGACATATGTATTATTTATGTTCTAAATGTATTGATTGCCAGGAACATACCACTGTATATATGTGTTTGTACATCTATCCACACACATATATATATATATATATATATATATATATATATATATATATATATATATATATATATATATATATATATATATATATATATATATATATATATTCTATCAAGTTACTTTTTTGTATATTGCTGTATAGAACTAGAGATCCTGGCATTGCTTTTAAAACTGTTTTTAACCCCCTGTTACATAGTAATTAGGAGAGTTACCCACCTCACCTGATCTTTACCTGGTGCAGGTGTCTTGTGTTAAGTCTGCCTATATCTATGTACTCCCCACACTAATGGATCACTCTTTGACAAAGGCCTGCGGGCTGAAACGCGTTAGAGGATCCATCAGCTACACATGTCTGTCTAATAAACCTTTCTAGTCACCACCCTCGTCCAAACCCTTTTTGATTTACGGCTGTGCTCCGCTTTGCTTCCTGCTACTGCTGCTGCTGGAGGAGTTCGCCTGTAACAAAACAAGTCAACTTGAAGTTCAAAGCTTATCAACAACACAACAACAGAGCCCTCCAACAGAGCCATTAACGTAAATGTACTGTTGTGTGATTATCATGAGCTGGGCAGAAGACATGTTGGATAATCCTTAATGCAGGAAAAAAGTATTTTTCTACAGAATTTTATTGCATTATTAACAGAAATGATTGGTTAAACAATAAAAATATAATCATTTTTATAAAGCATTTTTTGTCTTTATATATATATATATATTTCATAAACTAATGTGAAATGCAATGCTTTGTTTGTTGAACTGTTCAAAGAATTTCAGGTCTACAAAGAGGGTTTAAAAAATAGATTTTATTTTTTAATGCATAATACAGTACAAAAATACAATACAGTAGCTCTTGTCGTTGTCTTCATTATAGCATTGCGAGATGCAGAGAGAGGGGGCTGCAGCTCTGAAAAAACAGTATTTCAAAAGATTTTTTTTTTAATACATTTTTTTTTTTGGCAAACACGAATTTCAATACAGTAACTACTGAGAGAGGTGGGAGAGGGGGGGTTTGTGTAAGATACAGGCTGGTTTGTACATGAACACCGTACTATTTTCTTACACACACCCCCATCCTTCCTTGCTTGCGGCAGTTCTGAAAATGAAAAGAAACAATAAATGCAGACATGGTTATTTTTAGGGCCATACTTACCTGTATCATACTTATCTGTGCCTTATTACTTTCCCGAGGGCCTGGCCATTACGTTGTATAACAATAGGCAACACAGTCGCAATATGATCAATATATTTATTACATCTGTCTACGGTGAGTATATTGTTCCAGAAATTCAGTATCCCATTTTCCAATTCTTCCTTTTTGGACGGTTTCCACACTTTTCTGATATAATCCTTCAACTCATGCCATACCATTTCGATGGGATTAAAATCTGGTGATCTGTAATAGAGTAGGAGGGGAGAAAAAAGGTGAATTACGTAAGGAGATATACAGTAAACTATGTAAAACAAAGAGAAAAGATTACCCAACTTACTCCGCTGGCGTCTTAACCCAGTTGATACCGCTGGCAAGAATGTGAGCCGTCGACGCTGTGTGTTTCGTATAATTGTCCTGGAAGAACCAGTGACCAGATGGGAAATCATTCTTTATGTATTCAACAACATGTGTAATTATGTGATCTTGGAAGAACGCTTTATTCATGATTCCTGGAAACAAGAAAAAAAATGTAACATTAGGGTACAAAATACTGAATACAGTACAGCTGTCCAGTGCGTAAGGCCACAGCATGTGGATTTGTGCATTATTTTACCCTCCAAAGATAATGATGCATCCTTGTCCTTGTCTAGAGATGGCACCCCACACATGCATCTTCACTGGGTGCTTGGGACGCGGCTTCAGAGATAAGCGTCCTTTTTTGTAGAATCTAAAACGGGCAAACCTCTCAAGCGCTACTGTTGTCTCGTTTGTAAAGATGACATCATTGAAAGTTTTGCCACTTTCAATCCATGCCCGTGCCTGGTCCACTCTTTTTTTTATTTTGTAGGCTTCCCTTATCATAGGATACACTCTGTAATGACAAGGAAAAATGTTAGAGCCACAAAATGCTGGACATACAGTACAGTATGATACTGTATTAGGAGGGAGCCTAACATAAAAAAAAAGAGGGCATGGGTGACGTATTGTATACTGTACTTACTTAAAACGCCCATATTTACATCCCAATTCCATCTCATCAACCTGATACTGGTCTCTAATGCTTTTATTTTGTGAGTAGCCTCTAGTGCATTCTTTACCCTTGTGGCACACGTCTCATCATTCGCATCACTCATTTGGTCCACCAGAAGAATGTATAAAGAAAAAAATAATTATTTGTTACAGTAGGCTAATTAAGCATCCCAATAGCGCACAGATTTCTTATTGTCTGATGTTGCTGTTGCACTTACTGTATTGTACTGTGAGTACACTTTGGGCACTACAGTATACAGTATGAATATATTAAATAAATAGCCCCTCAAACTGCAAGATTATTAGTTCAAAGAAAACAGAATCTTTTGAAATGATTACACTATCACACCACATCCTAAAGTACAGAAGACAGTACAGTATATTACTGTAGAGTTGACGTAAAAAGCTAGTGACTGATTGTAAGAATGGCAAAAAATTTATACTGTACAGTCGAAAGGTACTGTAAAGATTAATAAAATATTGAACACAGGCATACTAGTACTGTACAGTTCAGTACAAGACGTTGGTAGAGTTATGGAGGACAATACAGTAAGTACTTACTCAGTAGTGACAGTCAGCTTTCTTTGGACTTTTTTGGCCTTCCCATGCGCATGATAACTAACAGTGCTTTTTGCTAAACTGAAGCCCGAAGCAACTAACCAGCGTTGGATCTGTAAAATGCGGTGTCCATTCTGGTAAATATCCTTTATTCTCAAGCTGAGATCTTTTGAAATCCTTTTCTTTGGCATCGCTGCTGATAGAAAAAAATTGCAAGCACATACAGAGCATTCGATGTGTATTGAATACACAAAATGGATGGTGTATTTATACTTTAATTTAATGTGCCTCAACGTCACTCGACAGGATTAGTACACAGTCCGTCCACTTTTAACACCTGCACCCCGTGTCCATGCCCGCAAAAAAAATTACATAAAAGGTGAGACAAATTGCATAGACTCTCACACACTGATCTCTATCTGAACTTGCTCTTGTACAGATACTGGATTCTCTCCTTGCACCCCCCGGCTCACCTGCTCCACAACCCATCCCTGATACTGCTGCTCTCCTGGCACCCCCCGGCTCACCTGCTCCACAACCCATCCCGACGGTGCTGCTCTCCTGGCACCCCCCGGCTCACCTGCTCCACAACCCATCCCTGAGGCTGCTGCTCTCCTGGCACCCCCCGGATCACCTGCTCCACAACCCATCCCGATGCTGCTGCTCTCCTGGCACCCCCCGGCTCACCTGCTCCACAACCCATCCCCGACACTGCTGCTCTCCTGTCAACCCCCGGCCGACCTGCTCCACAACCCATTCTCTACGCTGCTGCTCTCCTGTCAACCCCCGGCTCATCTGCTCCACAAACCATCTTTGAGGATGCTCTCCTCCTGGCAACCCCCTGGTCACCTACTCCACCACAAACCTACGCAGATGTCTACAGTACGGACAAAAAGGTTGATCTTATTTTGGAGACCATGTTGAGTATGGATATGCGCATGGAGAAAATGGAAAGCAACATGGAGAAGATGGCAAGGAAGATGGAGAAGATGGAAAGGAAGATTGTGGGGATGTATTCTCGAGTTCCTGCTCCTGTCCCTTTCCCTGTACGTCCGGCGCAGGAGCAGGAGGGTGGCCAGCATGACGTGACCTTCACGCTTCCCTCACCACCAAGCATCCCATGCTCACCCCATCCATCAGAATACGTGTACGAGTATGCCTTTGAGGTGACAACCCCAGTAAGGCCACAACAGGAGGAAAGCATCCTCCCACACCTCCTACCCTCGCCCGCTGCCAGAAGTACCCCAGTACCACCCAGGTTTCCAGCGATGCCGGACATCATCTTGACCGACCTGACCCAGCAAGACAGGGAGAAATACAAGACTGGATCTGCTGGTATAGCCAAGAAATTTGCCCTGGCAATATTTAAACACCACGTCAGTTTTGAGATGTTCAGCGGTTGGACCCACAGTGTAAATTATGAAGGAAATAAAAGAAAGAGGGCTCTTCCAGCAAATTTAAGAAAGACCATTCTGAATGAATTGGAGCGTTATGTCCGTGTTACCCCTACACTTATGAGAGCTGTGAGAGACACTATAAATGGCCTGTTGAGGCATACAAGGGCTCGTGCTTGGAGTGGCATCCCTCTTGCTAACGACTTTTCCCAAGCTATACAGTAATGCTAAAGTTTTTCATCCCCCCCCAAAAAAAATTACAGTAGCATTGTTTTATTGTTTAATGTGTTTAATCATTTTTAGTTTGTTTTTTATTGTGTCAAAATATTGATATTGTCTAATCATTTGTTGTCAATCAGGCACAGGTAAGTATGTTACTGTATAGAAATTCGTTTGTGCAAAAAACAAAAAAAAATTAATAGAAGGTGTTTTTAATGTGTTGTTTTTAACCATGTCTGTTTATTTGCAGTATACAGGATTTTCAGCTGCTGCAGTGCAAAAAAGGAAGGGGGGGGGGTGCGTAAGATCACAATACTGTGTTTACTTTAAGTACAAACAAGCCTGTATCTTACACAAACCCCCCTCTCCCACCCTCTCTGTGTTCCAGTACAGTAAATTTTTAGAAATCCTGTTGGGGGAAAAAAAGTTTTGTTTTTTTTACAAATCTTTTGAAATTTTGTTATTGTTTAATCTTTTTTACCAGTTCTTGTTTCTTTCTACCGTATTTTCAGAGCTGCAGCCCCCTTTCTCCCCCTCATCTCGCAATGCCATAACGAAGAGAAAGACCACAGCAACTGGGTTTTTTTGTATTACTGTATGCATTAAAAAATAAAAGTATTTTTTGACCGAGCCCCTATTGCAGACCTGAAATTCTTATGAACAGTTCAACAAAGCATCGCACTCCACGTACAGTACCAGTACAGTACAATACGGAAAGAAAGGGCACTTCTCTTAACGGTTATTAAAAAAAATGTCCAAATGAGACATACAGTACAGTACCAGTGCCATTAAAGAAAACAGTATTTACTGTTGCACAAGTAGAAAGCATTCAATAATAAGTAATACATACAGTATGGAATACAAGATATACATTTTTTTTTTGGTATTTATAGGAAAAGTTGTGCAATGAAACGTACTGTAAAACAGTAATGGTGATTACAGTACTGTACAATGTAAAAAAAAATATATTCAAACAGCAGCATACTACAGTACTGTAGAGTATAAGGTTTTCTATAAAGCTCACAATTGTTCTATAGATGAAAATGGCACTGTCACTACATTTTTGCTACTTGGCAAACAATGCGAAAGCAACTTTTAAAATAAGCTATATTAGAGGTCCAGCCAAATCCCTTCTTTTTTCTTTCTGTGTTGGATGTCAAAGTTTCGTTTCTGGGGAATAATAAAAAAATATGCTATTATTATTATTGGTATTGCGCATGCGTCAAGTCGCTTCATTGGAAATTAAAGCAGCCGTTCAACCGTTGTGGACGATGAGACAAACTTCTGATTGGCTGTGACTCTTGAGCCCCACCCTCTCCCTACATTTGTAAGTGTCACTTACTTCAGCGGCCAATCAATTCATTCTTCAAAGTGCACTCAACAGAGAAACATCCCCTCACCTCAACTCGCGTACAGTAAAGTACTGTATTGTATTGATGCATATAAGTACAGTAGTACTAGCGGCTAAAAACCTATGACTATCATGTACAGTACATTATACTATAGTAAAGTGTAATACAGTGTAGTACATTACTGTATACAGTACTTTCGCGGCCGCCTTTATTCTAAGGCCGGGGCCATAGAGGCTTGATCAGAGCAGAGGCGGCTGACACTGATGCTCGCCTGCTGAAGTCTGTGCGATTGCATGGACTTGCAGGCGAGCCAGCGTGCGCGAAGGGAGCCGGGGGGGAGGTGGTTGGAGGCGGGGCAGTGACGTCACTGGGCCAATCGCCTGCGACGCACTGACGTCAACGTCACGGCGCCGTGACGTTGACGCTGCTTCAGGCTGATTGGATGTTTTCAGCCGACAGCGCGCTGAAAAACAGCTTGGCTGTCGGCTGAAAATTCCAAAGCCTGAGCACGCCTGCGGACGCTCGCGTGAGCCCCCTCTCAAGGCATCCTCATTGAGGATGCAGGGGCTCAGCGCGGAGCGTCCACACGGCTCAGCGCGGCCTGTCCTTCTATGGACTCGGCCTAACACTTACCCGGATTTATCCGGGCATTTTCACCGTTTGTATCGGAGTTTCCCGCGCGGCGGCCGCATCATCAGATAAGCGCTAATGGCCGAAAAGAAGTCGCGCGCCTCAGCGGTTTTAAAATTCCCGTGGTGGCACCCGCATAAGGATAAAGTCTTATAAGCTTTGCCAAACAGGTGGTGATGACTCACTGTGACGCCTCATGTCTGTAACGATGCGCGGAACACGCCCCCTGCGGCGTGTCCCTTCCTTACCTGTTTACTTCTGATCGCCGCCCTCTAGCTGCGAGTCAAGATCCTGTGTCTTTAAGGATTCTGAAGCAAGCAACGCCATCTTGCTTTCAGGCAAACCCTGCCCTCTTCCTCCTGACAGGAAGTAAGCCTCTCTTTGACTTTCTCTTTGCATTTAGTCTTTTGCTTCCTGCCCTGGTGCCTGCTGGTATTCATTGCATACTGTTCCTGCCTGGACCTCATTGGGACCTCTACTTATCTCCTGTGGATTCCGGAAGACTGGGACAGTCACTCTTATACTACTGAGGTTAGCTTACCGTCGGGTAGTGTAGGTACCTGCTTAGTAGGGGTCACCTTGACGTGGTAGCAGGCTTATAATTCCTTGGCCAATGGATTAGACTAAGAACCCTTATGTTATGTTTAGTTTTGCTGCACCTTGCTTTTTCTGTCACTATGCCTTCAAGAAGTCTGGACATTCTCCAAGAAGAAATCCTTCTCTGGATGTTACCTTGTGCTCTGGACTCTATGCCCATGTTCCTGTACCATGTTCCTGGTTTCTGTTTCCAGACTCCTGTGCTGAAGCGGAGTACTCTCCTTGTTGACTTCAGCTCCCTGTTTCCTGAGGCCAGCTGCTAGTGTCACGCAGCGGTCTGTTCCTGTTTCCTGTGCTGAAGCGGAGTACTCTCCTTGTTGACTTCAGCTCCCTGTTTCCTGAGGCTGGCTGCTAGTCTTACGCAGCGGCCCGTTTCCAGACTCCTGTGCTGAAGCGTTGGCTTCCCAGCAACCCCCGCGTTGGTGCCTGAGAACGCGCGCACTCCCGCTCTGCTGTCAGAGCATGCGCGCACATGCAGCTGAATCACTCGTGTCTCTGAATAGGCACCGCACCTCCGGACATGTCGCGCATTCTCATGCGCACGGCGCGGTCACGTGACTACGTGCGCCGATCCCAAGCTGCGCGGCAACTTACTCCCTTCGTATCCCCTGCGGCCTCCCCACCTTGCTATCGGGTCCTTCCCTTTCTCCCTGCGCTTGTGAGGAGAGCACAAGCGTGACATTATGCTCGCCAACAAACGGACCCCCAGAGGTGGCTCCGCCTTCCGCCATGTTCCATGCCATGTTCGTGTCCATGTTCCTAGTTCCTGAGGCCTGCTGCTAGCTCCATGCAGAGGCCCATTCCTGTACCCCTGTAACGTTGGGAGATCCTATAGTCCCCCCTAGTCTAGTAAGGATCGTTCGGAGTCCGATCCTGAAGGGGGGGATACTGTAAGCAATCGGGGAACACGCCCCCTGCGGCGTGCTCCCTCCTTACATGCCGCATCTCAGTTCCCGCTCTCCTGTTAGAGCATGCACCCACCCGTGGTTCCCTACTCGTACCACGGAGCCCGGCCACCCCCGGTCGTGTCACGCATTCTCTCACGTGTGGCGCGTACACGTGATGGCATGCGCCGCCCTCCAGCTGCGAGTCAACTTCACACCCCCTTGTGGCGTATTCTCTACCCATGCTTAGTTTCTCTGATGTCTCTCGGTATGGCATGCGCCGTCCTCTAGCTGCGAGTCAAGATTCCCTGTTAATTCTCTGTGTGGCGGGCGCTGCCCTCTTGCCTAGCTCCCCTGATGTCTCCCTGTATGGCGTGCGCCGCCCTCTAGCTGCGAGTCAAGATTCCCTGTTGATTCTCTGCCCTCTAGCTGCGAGCCTACCTTCCTATGCATCGCTGCCCCTAAGTCTCATGGATCGCTCGGAATTCGATCCTTAAGAGGGGGGTACTATAACAATGCGCGGAACACGCCCCCTCCGGCGTGTCCCTTCCTTACCTGTTTACTTCTGATCGCCGCCCTCTAGCTGCGAGTCAAGATCCTGTGTCTTTAAGGATTCTGAAGCAAGCAACGCCATCTTGCTTTCTGGCAAACCCTGCCCTCTTCCTCCTGACAGGAAGTAAGCCTCTCTTTGACTATCTCTTTGCATTTAGTCTTTTGCTGCCTGCCATGGTGCCTGCTGGTATTCATTGCATACTGTTCCTGCCTGGACCTCCTTGGGACCTCTACTTATCTACTGTGGATTCCGGAAGACTGGGACAGTCACTCTTATACTACTGAGGTTAGTTTACCGTCGGGTAGTGTAGGTACCTGCTTAGTAGGGGTCACCTTGACGTGGTAGCAGGCTTATAATTCCTTGGCCAATGGATTAGACTAAGAACCCTTATGTTATGTTTAGTTTTGCTGCACCTTGCTGTTTCTGTCACTATGCCTTTAAGAAGTCTGGACATTCTCCAAGAAGCAATCCTTCTCTGGATGTTACCTTGTGCTCTGGACTCTATGCCCATGTTCCTGTACCATGTTCCTGTACCATGTTCCTGGTTTCCGTTTCCAGACTCCTGTGCTGAAGCGGAGTGCTCTCCTTGTTGACTTCAGCTCCCTGTTTCCTGAGGCTGGCTGCTAGTCTTACGCAGCGGCTGTTTCCAGACTCCTGTGCTGAAGCGTTGGCTTCCCAGCAATCCCCGCGTTGGAGCCTGAGAACGCGCGCACTCCCGCTCTGCTGTCAGAGCATTCGCGCACATGCAGCTGGATCACTCGTGTCTCTGAGTAGGCACCACACCTCCGGACGTGTCGCGCATTCTCATGCGCGCGGCGCGGTCACGTGACTACGTGCGCCGATCCCAAGCTGCGCGGCAACTTACTCCATTCGTATCCCCTGCGGCCTCCCCACCTCGCTATCGGGTCTTTCCCTTTCTACTTGCGCTTGTGAGGAGAGCACAAGTGTGACAATGTCTGCATTATAGTTGACAGGTGTCAGCTGGCCTGCTACACAGTTGATGATGCTGGAAAACATTTTGATACTGGTACATGCAAGCTTGTTCGTACTCGAAATCATGCTCAGGCTGGAAATTTTCCAGGTATTCTGGCGGGTCCTGGTACAAAGGATTGCCGTTCACAAGGTTATCACTGATGGTCAGACCAGACACCGGTGCCGGTGGTGCTGTTGCCGGCACATTGCTGGATTGGGATTGACGAATCTTGTATGGGTTAAACCCCACTTTTCTTCTTTTGAGATTGCCATGATCAAACATACTGTGAAATTCTGGCATGACACCCTAATACCCGTATATCTCTCCGGCAGTAGGGGCAAAATGAAAAAAACAATCATCGCTACTTAAGGTTCTTCTTATCGCACGCTTCTACCCATGAATGTCAGGTGAAAACTTGTAAAAATCGTAGTTCGATATAAAATATTCATATTTTTCAGATACAGTCGCCATCTTTCTGCTGCAGCATTAATCGCTGAATATATTAAAAAAGCATAACTACAGTAAGGTTTTTTATACGTCTGTGGTGTAGCCATAATGTCCACTCAGCAATTGCGCGGGGAAAGAATGTTAAAAAAAAGGCACACATTGAATATTTTAATGCTTTTTATTAAGAACGCCTAATTTGATAACGTCTTCGAAAAAACAAGGTCAATTCACAATGGGCCACTGTAAATTAGTACACCAGTATCTGTTTTAAACACCTGCATCCTTACAAAGTAGCGAAGCAATGTACTGGTACACATTCCAATTCAATCCAATTCATTCATTGCATTCATTTCTGCCACCTGGCGGATATGCAAAGAATAGCACCCAAATTATAATTCATTAACTCTGCCACATGGCGGATACGAGAAGAATTGCATCCAAAGAAACAATAAACCATTAAATTAAACAGATCTACCGCGTCCGGTTGCCCGGTGCCGGATTACGCGAACGCGGCATGACTTGTGGTAAAACGAAAAACTGCCGAATGGAATACAGCGGTCAACACGAAAACTGATTCGTGATGTGTTTGAATAACGGCCGCTGCATCAGTATATCTATAAAGCCCATGCAGTGCAGGCTGGAACCAACTACAAACAATAACTAACTGAAGGTCTGACCCCTAAGGGGCTGAATTTCAAGCTATAATTTAGGCACTTCCATCCTGCAGCTCAAAGAGAGAAGGCCCAGTATCTGTACCACCATTGGCTAACACAGATCCCTGTGTCAACTCCTCTCCTTTCACTCAGGTATTAAGCATGAGGAGGGGGAAAACCCCATAGGATAGCCTGTCACTGTCTACATCTTATTAGAACTTACATGACAGGGGAAGTTAAAGAGATAGCTGGACCATCCACCGCTATATACAGATGTAGTTAGACATAATATCTCTGGTGAGTTGCCGCAAAGTGAACATTTGCTGTGCCGGTGACAGTGTCTGCTGCACAGGGCCCATGATTTGGAATTGGACCCCTCAGAGTATTAATCCTCTGGAGCCACAACTAGGTTTGCCAGGTGTCCAGAGTTGAACCATAAATACCGGTATTTTGTCGATCTGTCCGGTAAAAAATGAGAGGTAATACCGGACATGTATGTGTCTGGTATTTTCCCTCTCTGGATGTGCCCGTAACACGAGTGTGAAGGGTGACTGGGTGCAGGGTCCCTGCTTTTACCTCTGATTCAGAAGCGGCAGCACGAATCTCCTGCAGGCTGCAGCATCTTGTAACCAGGGCAATGGGCGGTATCATACCCCTACCCCCTCCCAGCTAAGGAGAAGACTAACTAATGGGAGGGCTCAACATCATTAAGGACTGTGCACAGCTCCCCCATTTGCATGCTGGGAAATGTAGTTTCCTTCCAGCTTTTCTTGTGGGAGAGGAGAGAAAAGCTCCACTGTGTACCTGTTTACCATGAGGACATTCACAGGTAAGATACCGGAGTGGTAGAGGGTGAGGAGGTGGTGAGGAAGGAGGAGGGGTTGGTGGTAGTGCAAAGGAAGAGGATGGGGGTGGTGGTGATGAGGATGGGGGTGGTTGTTGTGAGGAAGGAGGAGGGGGATGAAGATGAGGACAGAGGAGGAGAGGGTGATGGAAAAGGAGGAGTGGGTGGTGGTGAGGAAGGAGGGGGTGGTTGAATGAGAGGAGGTTGAAAGAGGATGAGAGGATGAGGGGGTTGAGAGGATGAGGGTGGTTGCAACAATCTTGGAAGTAGTGGGAGAGAAGCATTAAGATCAGTATTGCTCACCGTGTATGACTTTGGAATGTTATTTATAAATTATCTGACCGTTATGTCAATTTTTTCTAAATTTCACTCCACGTAGGCACCAATTTGCCCTATTTCGTATTTGTAAAAAATGCTGGGAGTGTGCTCAATCCCCAAACCTCTCCCATAATTTTTTACGAAATAGAATATGAAATAGTGCAAATTGGTGCATACAGTACGTGGAGTGAAATTTAGAAAAATTGGGTAACAGTCTGAGAATTTATAAATAACATACCTACTCACCGACTTTTCAAGAGCACCGCATTTTTCACCATTGTGTCCAGTATTTTTGGAGAAGCCATCTGGCAACCCTAGCCACAACCCCTATGGTTATATGACCTGGGGGTGGCCACGACACCAAAGATAGTTAGGTTAGCTACATCAGTATGTAAAAATTGAAAATCTCTATGGAATGACGAGGCCATGTCTCATAAACAATGCCAAATTTCCTTTTTTGAGTCGGGGGGGAAAAAAATTGTGACAAACATATGCATTGAATTTTAATTGGCCAATTTGCTACATTTTCTAAAATCAATTGATTTGCTTTGTAAAAATGGCACACACCATATTTTGCTTACTGTGTGGCAGCATTTCACTGAAAGAATACTAATTTGGTGACATTATAAGCCTTTTGGGGCATGACAAAACTTTTGACTCGAAATTACAATTGGGAAACCGGTTAAAATGTTTTGCATTTTAATGTGAATACATTTTGGACCGTTTTACATATCTCTACTTACTATATACTGTAAAAAGAGCATTATAATAATACATATAAAATGAATGCCTACTCTACATATTAATAAAGCCTTATATAATTAATATTCATTGGACTGTATGTCTGCATGTTTCATTATAGCTTTTGAGTAAACTCAGAATTGCATTTTTTTTAATATAATTTCATATTTTGCTCATATCCAAATTTCACAATTGTCTTCATTGTTAATTGACTTTATTACAATACCGAGTGACTAGCTAAAAGCACTACTTGATATATTTAACAAACTGTATACTGTATACTCCAATGTGTTCTGCAATCGTGCTTAAACAGGCCCATCTACTCTAGGATCAAATGTTTTAGAGTAAGTAACCAGCACGCAGTATTTACCATAAAGATCTGTTTATAAGACGCTGGTTTGTAATTTACACAGCTACAGTAAGTCTGCTGTCTTTCATCTTCTCCCTTTTCATGGAAGCCAGGGGAGGAAGCCTGCAGCATTTTACAGGGAAACATTTTTACTTTAGCTGCTCTAGTTTCTAACATCAAACCACAGATTTCAGAGTTATGCATTGAAGTTTTTTTCTACTATGCTTATGAAATAACATTAATTTTACAGCTTTAAATCTCAGAAACGTGAGTTTCACTTCTGGTTGTTATTATGCTCAAATCCCTTTCAGCTGGAGATGTACATTAGATGCAGGCTAAGGAGTATTACTGTTTCTTTATCATGTTTCAAGCCTATTGCAGTGAAGCCTTGTGACACTGCATGATCAGGTGCATATCATTTCAGAACATTCTCATTTAATAAGATATTGCACTTTTATCAGCAAGTAAAAATAGAAAATGTTTGTTCTTTGACCTTTTGATATTTTGAAGAAGCATAATCTTTTTTAAGTTTTATCAGTAAATGTGGCCATCTACATTTCTCTAGAGCTAATTAAATTTTCCGATTTCTATAATGCTTGAACATACATTTACTGGACATGATCTGCTAATTGTGCATATTAACTCCTGCAGCACCATTTTATATATTTAATAGTTAGCAGCATTAGGCTATTGCTTGAGAAGAGCTGAGGTAACCTTTATCATTTTGTTTACTTCTTCTTGCATTTTTCATTATGTGTTTATAACAATTACTTCTAGTTTTCTTTTATATTGAACAAAATAATGGAGCCTTGCTAGTTGAAACCATAAAGTCACAATGTTTTATTTTAGAGTTTATTGACTGAAGCTGATGAGAGTTACAAATATAAGACAACTAAAAAGAGAATAGAACATCTCTAATTTTAGATCATTTAGATCAAAGAATTCCTCATAATGTAAAACACAAAGCACAGTCAGATTTAGCGAATTACATTTTAGCAGCTTTGCGACCAATCAGAGTACAAAAGCAGGACTTTAAAAAATGAACAATGTCTTGCAGATCCAAGCAGCAGTTTGTGTTGGCAAGGAAACACCCTTATCTAATTGGAACAATGCAGCTTAAAACTTTAAGAAATGACACAAAGTACAGTACTGTAGCTCAATTATTTGAGGAGTGATAGAAACATGATACAGAAAATTAGCTACAGAAATATTTTCTGTTAAAGAAGAAAATTTAAATTCAATAATTTATTTATAAAATGTTTTACCAGGAAGTAATAAATTGAGTTACCTTTCGTTTTCAAGTATAATAATAATAATGCCACACACAACCTGAAATAAGCAAAGAGAAAAAAAAGAGAGAAAATTAAAAATGTATTCCATCGCTATAATAAAATAGAATAAAGAGATGCTGCACACCACACAGAATAATAATAAAAAGGGGATACAACTGCAGGTGCACCTGGTCCAGGTAAAACCTGTGCGATAATCCCAGTCAATATGGAGGAGGGGAAGGAGAAGCAGGGTACTTCGGATTTAAATAAAGTGAATTATTGAGCCAATAGATCTATGTTTTGGCCTTTCTCAAGAGTAAATGGCTTAATCGGAAGAAACAAAAAAAGTCCCAATTAAATTGTCCCAAAATCAGGTGTCCAACATAGATACTCATCAGTAATGGTGTGTTCATCATCCAGCGACGTCCATCTGTCCAATACAGCCACGTACTCCCGGTCAGGCGGCGGCATAATCCAAGGCTCTAGGCTCTAGGGCTTCCCCCATCCGATTGATCCTGGTAAAATCAGCATACTCCAGCGTTGTCTTCAATGGCACGAAATGTCATCACGTATCGGCATTGGCGCTGGGTGTGCATCATCCGGCTCCTCCAGTGTTGATGTTGTGTTGTTGCTAGGTAACCTGATTTTTATGTTCAGAATGAGCGCTTCTAATACTATTTGTAGGTTTGAGCAGCAATGAGGCAGCACTAAGGCATCAGCACTGCATATAATAGGAGGGTTGACACAACTTTATATACTGATGAGAATTTCAAAGAACTCCTCGTGCCCAAACAATAAAAAAAAGTGTTCACCTGAGTCATAAAACATAGCTACTGAAATAATGAGTAGCCATGAATAGTGAAAAAACACAAAAAAAAACAAGTGATTGATAGCCCCAATTATAAGAGAGAAAGAAAGATAATGAGTTCAAAATCCATAAAACAGAAAAGGTATAGCAACCCAAGATTAGACAGGTATTAGCAACAGCAGCAAGAGAGCACCATCTCATGTGTTAGCATTCAGTAAGAAAACACCCAAGAGCCAAGTTGTCATTTAACCCCTTTGGGAAAACTGTATCAAGGGTAAAGATCCAGTTTGCTTCTCTTAGTAAATGCGTAACATTCTTGTCTTGCCCTGATCTGGGTTTTTGTATGTGTTCTATACCCATAAGTTTGAGTGATGATAAAAAATGTTTGTAATCTAAACAATGTTTAATTAATGCAGTCTCTTCTGTGGAGTGATTAATCTTACTCTTGTGTTCAATATAGCGGGTCTTAAGCATATGCAATGTTTTAGGCAAATCTTGGGGCGATTTACACACCTTTTTTAAAGTTTCATCGCTTTCCAAAATCTTCCAGTATTTGGTAATGGATTGTTTGAGAAACCTACTTGACGTGGTGTATTTAGACACTATTGTAATCCTCTCTGTGTCATCTGGATGTTGGGAATGTGTGATAGGTCTTGAGAAAGCCTTCTCTATCACTTCTTTTCTATGTCCCTTTGATAGGAAGCTTGTTTTAATGTCCTTAAAAGTCTTCTCCAAATGTAACTGTCTGTCCACAATTCTAGTTGCTTGAACCATCTGTGAAAAAGGTACTGTAACATTCTTTTTAAAAAGTCGGGGTGAAAACTTGTGGCATGTAACATGTCAATCCTATCGGTAGGTTTCATATGTAGGTCTGTATGCAAATGGTTCCCACTATTCATCAATAGTAATTCTAAGAATGAGATTTGTTGTTCACTCCAATTCTTAGACAATCTTACAGGAGTTTGTAAATCATCAAGATAATTTAAAAAAAACTCTCAGGATCAGAGTGACTTCCCATGAAAAGAACACGTCATCAATATAATGGCAGTGGTAAAGCATATTGTTAGAGTAAGGTGTATTGTAAATAGACCTGCTCTCAAAATCCGCCATAAAGAGATTGGCAAAGGATGGTGCCCCATTACTGCCCATGGCAGTACCTGTCGTTTGTAAATAGTAAGAATTTTCAAAATGAAATAAGTTTTTATAGAGAATGAAATGTAATAGTAATAGAATGTAGTCAACCAGGGGTTCTTGTCTGTAAGTAACCTCTAATCTCTCTTATCAAATGTATACCATCTCATGTGAATTATAGTATATAAATTAGTAATGTCCATTGTTACCAATAATATCTGCTTATCCTGTAGTGAAATCGATCTTACTTTGTCCAAAAAATCAAAGGTATCTTTAACATATGATTTACCTTTTATGACAAGTGGTTGTAGGAAAGAATCGATATAAACAGCCAGGGGCTGATTGATGGCATTAGTGGCAGAGATAATAAGTCTACCAGGGGGATGGAGGAGGGAAGCTCTAGAGAGAGCCCTGGATTATGCCGCCACCTGACCGGGAGGACATGGCTGTATTGGACAGATGGATGGTGCTGGATGATGAACACACCATTACTGATGAGTATCAACGTGGGACACCTGATTTTGGGACTATTTAACTGGGACTTTTTTGTTTCTCCCGATTAAGCTTTGGCCCAGATAGACCACCAGACCAAATAAAAGAACTAGAAAAACTGAAACAAAAATAAATAGAATTGTTTTCCCATGGAAACACTCTTTCAGAGTACTACAAGCAAAAGCTAATTCCTAGAGGGTTTCGTATTCGGAATTGCCCCACTGTTGGGAGCGATACACCCGTTTTTTTTTTATAATTGGTGTAAAATATTGAACAGGGCATCATTAGATCTAACATTGTTGGTTACAGAAGAAGTCAGTACAAAACTTTCTAAGGTCAGGCATGACATCCTTAAAATTGAACTTACAATAGAGTAATTACACCAGAATGAGATCACTGTAGAATTGTTGGAAGGTTTGAAACCTCGTCTTCAAAAATTTAAGGATGATCTGATACATTTGAAAAAACAAAAATGTTAAAAAGTAGTCAATGACTATAAAGAAGACACTGTGTATCAATAGTTAAAACAAGAAAGACAGGTGAGATACCAAACTCGATTTAGAGCAGGATCTAAAAGAATTGCCACAAGTGAATCAGAGTCCAGTTCCTCTACTGAAGGCCCTTATGTTCAAACACCTTGAGGAACTGACAAAAATGGGGGGTATGCTGTGCCAACCACTAACTACCAATGAAATTTAGTGAATAGAGCAGATAAAGTGAATAAAATATTAAACTAATTAAATTCTATAAGTACACAGATAAAAAAAAAATATTAGTGCATTAAAAGTCCCAACTTGAGTTTTTGGATGGAAAGTCCTGTATAAGAATAATAGTCCAGATTGATACTTAAGTCCAGCAGCCAGAGTCCAAGAGAGGGGTTCCACATCCCTCCAAATTAGAAACAGTAGTAGATCATGATGTCCTCCGGAGCATAAACTCAACCCATCAAAAATGGATATGTGGAAGAAAAGAAAAAAATAAGATGATAGTATTCTGAATATAATTATTTCCACAGTACTCTCTAGGTTGAGCTACCAGGTCATGGTAATTTCAACCGTATAGTTCAAGCTTGAACAGAGGAAAACAGGCAGAGCAGCTCCCACAAACTCTAATCATGGACAGGATAGGAGGATGAAAGGGAGATTTGAGCAGCTTTTTGACAAAGACATTCAGGTAACGCTACAAAAATTAAGTGGCAGTGAGTGCAATTTATTTTACAGTTATATTTTAAAGTGAAAAAGAAGTTATATCAGTGGCGCTCAACACTGTAATGATCAAAGCAATTCTAATAGATATTATAAAATATATATTATAAAATATACAACCAGAGCCACGGAAATCGCCCGTCCGATTGGATGCTCCACGTGGTAAGGGTAAACATGTAAATATACAAAGAAATCAAATCATAGCATAATACTGTAAAACATACACATACATAAACAAACAACACTTAACAAACGCTGAGAACAACAGGTAACTACTCACAATGGCATTTAATATGGCATATCATTAATATCATAAAATACACTTATTACACATAAAATAGTACATAAAAACATATATTAGGTTCAGGCAAGATTCTCCAACTCGGGTGGGGGTACCCGAGTTGCCTGAACCTAATATATGTTTTTATGTACTATTTTATGTGTAATAAGTGTATTTTATGATATTAATGATATGCCATATTAAATGCCATTGTGAGTAGTTACCTGTTGTTCTCAGCGTTTGTTAAGTGTTGTTTGTTTATGTATGTGTATGTTTTACAGTATTATGCTATGATTTGATTTCTTTGTATATTTACATGTTTACCCTTACCACGTGGAGCATCCAATCGGACGGGCGATTTCCGTGGCTCTGGTTGTATATTTTATAATATATATTTTATAATATCTATTAGAATTGCTTTGATCATTACAGTGTTGAGCGCCACTGATATAACTTCTTTTCCACTTCTATAGCCTGACTAGGGGTCAGGGTTATATCACCGGCTGCCAGCTCACTGTGGGATATAGCGCTACCTATTTGTTTTTTCATCTATATTTTAAAGTGAGTAACTAAATACTTATCTTTTCAAGTTATATATATTTTTTCTCTATTTTATCACTCATTTTCATATTTCCAACAATTTGGTTTAATCTAACCTGGGTATCCTGAATAATATTGGCTTCACCATATACTAACTATATGCTTGAAATTACACGCCTAACACAGGAGGACTCGCCTAAAGATTTGGTTATTCAATGATACATGCAATTAAGAACATGCATAGGTCATATATGAGGGAACAATTTACTCAATAATACTTATTTATGCCAAGAAAAACGATTTTAGGATTTACTATAACATATAGATCGTGGAGGACGACCCACCCAGGTGATCCAATATATAGTCTATAATTGCTTGAAGCATTGATCTGGTAAAATTGAACTTACAATAGAGTAATTACACCAGAATGAGATCACTGTAGAATTGTTGGAAGGTTTGAAACCTCGTCTTCAAAAATTTAAGGATGATCTGATACATTTGAAAAAACAAAAATGTTAAAAAGTAGTCAATGACTATAAAGAAGACACTGTGTATCAATAGTTAAAACAAGAAAGACAGGTGAGATACCAAACTCGATTTAGAACAGGATCTAAAAGAATTGCCACAAGTGAATCAGAGTCCAGTTCCTCTACTGAAGGCCCTTATGTTCAAACACCTTGAGGAACTGACAAAAATGGGGGGTATGCTGTGCCAACCACTAACTACCAATGAAATTTAGTGAATAGAGCAGATAAAGTGAATAAAATATTAAACTAATTAAATTCTATAAGTACACAGATAAAAAAAAAATATTAGTGCATTAAAAGTCCCAACTTGAGTTTTTGGATGGAAAGTCCTGTATAAGAATAATAGTCCAGATTGATACTTAAGTCCAGCAGCCAGAGTCCAAGAGAGGGGTTCCACATCCCTCCAAATTAGAAACAGTAGTAGATCATGATGTCCTCCGGAGCATAAACTCAACCCATCAAAAATGGATATGTGGAAGAAAAGAAAAAAATAAGATGATAGTATTCTGAATATAATTATTTCCACAGTACTCTCTAGGTTGAGCTACCAGGTCATGGTAATTTCAACCGTATAGTTCAAGCTTGAACAGAGGAAAACAGGCAGAGCAGCTCCCACAAACTCTAATCGTGGACAGGATAGGAGGATGAAAGGGAGATTTGAGCAGCTTTTTGACAAAGACATTCAGGTAACGCTACAAAAATTAAGTGGCAGTGAGTGCAATTTATTTTACAGTTATATTTTAAAGTGAAAAAGAAGTTATATCAGTGGCGCTCAACACTGTAATGATCAAAGCAATTCTAATAGATATTATAAAATATATATTATAAAATATACAACCAGAGCCACGGAAATCGCCCGTCCGATTGGATGCTCCACGTGGTAAGGGTAAACATGTAAATATACAAAGAAATCAAATCATAGCATAATACTGTAAAACATACACATACATAAACAAACAACACTTAACAAACGCTGAGAACAACAGGTAACTACTCACAATGGCATTTAATATGGCATATCATTAATATCATAAAATACACTTATTACACATAAAATAGTACATAAAAACATATATTAGGTTCAGGCAAGATTCTCCAACTCGGGTGGGGGTACCCGAGTTGCCTGAACCTAATATATGTTTTTATGTACTATTTTATGTGTAATAAGTGTATTTTATGATATTAATGTTATGCCATATTAAATGCCATTGTGAGTAGTTACCTGTTGTTCTCAGCGTTTGTTAAGTGTTGTTTGTTTATGTATGTGTATGTTTTACAGTATTATGCTATGATTTGATTTCTTTGTATATTTACATGTTTACCCTTACCACGTGGAGCATCCAATCGGACGGGCGATTTCCGTGGCTCTGGTTGTATATTTTATAATATATATTTTATAATATCTATTAGAATTGCTTTGAACATTACAGTGTTGAGCGCCACTGATATAACTTCTTTTCCACTTCTATAGCCTGACTAGGGGTCAGGGTTATATCACCGGCTGCCAGCTCACTGTGGGATATAGCGCTACCTATTTGTTTTTTCTTCTATATTTTAAAGTGAGTAACTAAATACTTATCTTTTCAAGTTATATATATTTTTTCTCTATTTTATCACTCATTTTCATATTTCCAACAATTTGGTTTAATCTAACCTGGGTATCCTGAATAATATTGGCTTCACCATATACTAACTATATGCTTGAAATTACACGCCTAACACAGGAGGACTCGCCTAAAGATTTGGTTGTTGTATTGTATTGTATGTCTTTATTTATATAGCGCCATTAATGTACATAGCGCTTCACAGCAGTAATACATGTGGTAATCCAATAAATAACAGATAATATAAATAACAGATCATGGGAATAAGTGCTTTAGACATTAAGGAAGAGGAGTCCCTGCTCCGAGGAGCTTACAGTCTAATTGGTAGGTAGGGAGAACGTACAGAGACAGTAGGAGGGAGTTCTGGTAAGTGCATCTGCAGGGGTCCAAGCTTTATGTGCCATGTGTTCAGAATAGCCACAGTCCTATTCATATGCTTCTTTAAGCAAGTGTGTCTTAAGGTGGGTCTTAAAGGTAGATAGAGAGGGTGCTAGTCGGGTACTGAGGGGAAGGGCATTCCAGAGGTGAGGGGCAGTCAATGAGAAAGGTTTAAGGCGGGAGAGGGCTTTAGATACAAAGGGGGTAGAAAGAAGACATCCTTGAGAAGAACGCAAGAGTCTGGATGGTGCATAACGAGAAATTAGGGCTGAGATGTAAGGAGGGGCAGAAGAGTGTAAAGCTTTAAAAGTGAGGAGAAGAATGGAGTGTGAGATGCGGGATTTGATCGGAAGCCAGGAGAGGGATTTCATGAGGGGAGATGCTGAGACAGATCTAGGAAAGAGTAGAGTGATTCTGGCAGCAGCGTTAAGGATAGATTGTAGGGGAGACAGGTGAGAGGCAGGAAGGCCGGACAGCAGGAGGTTACAGTAATCAAGCCGGGAGAGAATGAGGGCCTGAGTCAGAGTTTTAGCAGTCGAGCAACAGAGGAAAGGGCGTATCTTTGTTATATTGCGGAGGAAAAAGCGACAGGTTTTAGAAATGTTTTGAATGTGAGGGGCAAATGTGAGAGAGGAGTCGAGTGTGACCCCAAGGCAGCGTGCTTGGGCTACTGGGTGAATGATCGTAGTTCCAACAGTAATGTGGAAGGAGGTAGTAGGGCCAGGTTTGGGAGGAAGTATGAGGAGCTCTGTTTTAGCCATGTTGAGTTTAAGGCGGCGGAGGGCCATCCAGGATGATATAGCAGAGAGACATTCAGAAACTTTGGTTTGTACAGCAGGTGTAAGGTCGGGTGTTGAGAAATATATTTGTGTGTCGTCAGCATAGAGGTGATAATTAAACCCAAAAGATGTTATTAGGTCACCTAGAGAGAGTGTATACA